>NC_046285.1:81083514-81308514 GCF_004115265.2 Rhinolophus ferrumequinum | reverse complement strand
ATATCCATGACCATTTTTTAAATCTAGGTTTTATTTGTTTGGTTAGAAGGTAAAATTTAAATTTGAACACTATATGTATGAGAAAACCAACTGAGTTTTCGTATATACCACTAAATTAATTTTGCATCTTTAATTCAATCTATTTCTAGACCCACGAGAAAGATAAATCTTTGTTTATATTTCCAAGGAAACATTTGTTTAAGCTTATTGATGCTGAACTCAAATATTTACTCTGATATTCAAGTCACACACAGATCTCATTAATGGGATTTAAACAGGTAAGAAACCCCCAAATAACTCCGCTGATTATTTTAACACCTAGTTAATGGCTTAGAATAATTGATGTGTAGCTGAAGTTTATGTAATTTATAATTAAAACAAAAATCCACTTCAAAATGTCCTAGAGTTGTTCAATTATATGTTAAAACTGAAACAAATATAAAAACTTTAATAAATATATTTTCTTCCAAGAAATGACACACTGTGACTTTTTTGTTATTGTTGGGTTTGATGTTTTTGCCTCTAAGGAGGTCAGCAATATGGAAACATAAAGGCCAATTTAATTTGTGCATCTGCGGCTGCCAAGTATTTTAATTCAGACAGCTGTGACTGAAGAGTTAATATTTTACTTGTCAAAATCCAAAAGAAGGCCAGTGAATCACTCTAATTCTCATTAAGAGGCTTTCCCCCAGTAGCACCCTAATTCAAAATAATGAAAGTAGAGACTGAGTGCGATTCTAATACCAGTTGAGACCTATCTTTTAATATTTCTCCAGTGATGGATTAGGGATCGGGGAAATTCATCTCAGATCATAGAGCCTAATTTAATAAGGGATCATTCCAAGAGTATTGCATTTTATAATAATGTCATTTAATGTGTCGTCTTCCATTTTTACTGTCCCATATGTATGCTTACACGATGGTGCCATAGGGATAAACTTTTAAAGAACCAGGATCATTTTTAGTTTTCATTTTCCTTAAGTAGGGGGGCCATCAATGAAAGCATCCATTAGTATCTTTATTATCACAATATAAGAGAGTGAGGGACATGCCTGATTTGGAGGAAAACTTAATAGAACTCTAAGTAAATATTCAACTTTTCACTGAGTCTCGAGCATTCAAGAGGGTGAAAATGTTTAAGAAATGGTTTTAAATAAATCAAATTTCATCATCTAATATATTACAATAATACAAAAGCCTGGAGACGTAGTAGTTTAAAATGCACAAAAACAGCATTCTAAAAATCTAATCTTGCTTTCTCCTATTGCTTCTCATTTTCAACTGATTTACAAGGCGAGTGAAGCTTTAATAACTGCTTAGTAAAGGCTAATTATTCATGCTGCCTAACTTTAGAGAAATAATATGAAGGGCTATTTTTCCATAAATTGCAATCACTTACTCAATGAGGAAAACAAATTGTCAGGAACAAAATTATATGAAGTACTTAACTTTATTATTTTATATTAACATCTAACTGTATTTAATCAACTTTGCTATTTTTATCTTGGCATTGCAGTGAATGTGAAACATTTGGCAATTACTAGGGCACTAGTTAAGCAAGTTCAGGTCAGAGCATCATAACCATATAAATGTCAATACATTATTATTGGCTATAACTCCTACAGCAGCAGCAGGAATGCTGCTTAACCACAATTACCGTCTATCCTTTAGGACAGCTGGTGTTATAATAAGAAAGTTTCCTTTCAAATATATTCTTGTGATTGGGTCTTTACCTTTAGATAATGTCTTTAATAGTTTCCTTTTCCATTCTGACAGCATTAGTTTAAACACATAAACTCTATGGGTCTAAATTATGCCCTAGAAACCTTACTTTGTTGTAAATACTAATCTGATTACTGCCATTTTTTAAAAATGAAAGTAATATGAATAGAAATATAATAAATTTTTTAAATGTTTTAATGTCTTTGCTTTTGTATATCCTTTCCTGTATGTTTTTGCATTTCAATGATCTTTAAGGTATTAACTTTTCTTAAATTTTAAAATAAATCTTGTTTTCTTATAGCCTTTGGTTGTTTATTCTTCTTTGCCTAAAATATACCTTCATGCTATTTTTCCCCACTTAGCTTCAGGACTTTAATCCCCACTTTTCTTTTAAATGTATTACATTGTCTATTATATCCTAAAATAATTCCCTGGGACCTGATTTTTTTTTCACCATTTCTTTCTTCCTTTACCATATTTTCCCTTAATTGTCTTTATTTCTGCTCATTCAGTTTATATTCTGTTATCCATTTCATGTTATCTTTTCATCTTTTACTCTTTCTTTAAGAAAAAAAATCATGAGTTCTTCTGCTGATGAGAATAACATAACATGGTACTTAGAATCTCTTTAAGGAAGGAATGTGCAAAAAAATCTTGATATCTAAAGCCATGTCAATAAGTCAGAAAAAGACCACTGAGTGTTGTCATCTAGAATAATTAGAAATGATTATTTCAATCATTCATACATGAAGTGCTGGTGAGAGGGGTAAAAACAAAGAAATAAAACCAAATATAAATGTTTAAAACTAAGTATATAGTACATGTTATTTTTAATGATTTGGAGGAAATAATCATAGCCAATTCTGACATACTTTGTCTAGTATTTCCACTTTTGTTCTTATGTGAAAATATTAACATTACAACATTCTCAATCTTTACTATGAACAGACTAACGTAACACATTCACATGGAAACTAGAAAACCTTTATATATGACCACAAAAACACCTCTCCACACACCATGATTAGGACTTTAGAAGATTAATGTGTGTGTGTGCGTGTGTGTTTTAACATCTAAATATATTTGTTAAATAACAAAGGGACTAATAATTAAAAAGAAAGTTTGAATCTGAATCTGCTTCCATGGTGAAGAGTGGGACCAGGATTTTCAGATGATATCGAACAGATTGATATTTATATGCAAAGTTTCACGACAAAATTCACATAGATGAATCAAGGTTACATGAGAATTCAGAAACTTGTCACAGTAGAAAAGACACATCCCAAGGTGTAACACACAGATATCTGAAGTAAACATATTCAGCACAGAACCAGACTGAATTTAAGGGATTGTGCTCTGCATGCCAACCAAAAGAATTATTTATAATATTTTCAATACTTTTTAAAAATCCACAACACATAGGCATAACCATTTTTAATAATTGTGTTATTAACTCAATTAAATTGACCCCTCAAAAAATTTTGAGTTCCTTTTTTCACTTAATTTACCAATTTTTTTGTTTTGACTCAATAAATCATAATGTCAATGCCAAGTTTTCTTTTTCAGTCCTTTTAATGCCAAGATCTAGAAAGTTTTTCTTTCTATGAGAAAGAAAGTCTGAGTGGCCATGACATTGAAATCTGCAGGAGATCTCATAATCAGAACAGTTAATGATTATGGTTCCCAGAGAATCAAGTCACCAGGCAAAAAATTTTTTTACAGAAGTTAATGCATTAAGTACAAAATTACCTCCAGAAAACTAATTAATGGGTGTTTTTAAATGTGATGGTACACTACAAGCAGCATATCCATTAAACCGGATCACTAAGCCCGTAATCCTCATGACTGTGCACTCTTTCTCACATACTTTGTTCCTTGATGAAATCACTTTCTGATGCTATACCTACTTGGAAATTGTTAAATTTCAAAAGAATCTACTGTTGGTGGGATTGCAGATTGGTGCAGCCACTATGGAAAACAGTATGGAGGTATCTCAAAAATCTGAAAATGGAACTACCCTATGATCCAGTAATTCCACTCCTAGGTATCTATCCAGAGAAAACCAAAACTCCAATTCAAAAATCTTTATGCACTCCTGTGTTTATTGCACCACTATACACAATAGCTAAGACATGGAAACAACCGAAATGCCCATCGGTAGATGACTGGATTAAGAAACTGTGGTACATTTATACAATGGAGTATTACGCAGCCATAAAGAAGAAAGAAATCTTACCATTTGCAACAACATGGATGGACCTAGAGAATATTATGTTAAGTGAAATACGTCAGACAGAGAAAGATAAGTACCATATGATCTCACTTATATGTGGAATCTAAAGAAAAGAATAAGTAAATAAACTAATCAGAAACAGTTTTGGAGACAAAGAGGAAAAACTGAGGGTTGCTAGATGGGCGGGGGGGTGGGGGTAAGGGGGAAGGTGAGGGGATTAGAAAACAATCAGTAACCACAAGATGGCCACGGGGTTTGAAAATTAATCTGGGGAACGTAATTTAGTGGTTACCAGAGGGTAAGGGGGTTGGGGGGTGGGAGATGAGGGTAAGGGGGATCAAATATGTGGTGATGGAAGGAGAACTGACTCTGGGTGGTGAACACATAATGTAATTTATGGATGATGTGATACAGAATTGTACACCTAAAATCTATGTAATTTTACTAACAATTGTCACCCCAATAAATTAAAAAAATAATTAAAAAATAAAATAAAATAACAAATAATTTTTAATAAGACAGTAAAAAAAAAGAATCTGAGATAAGCTACTGATTTATAGTACATTAGTTTGGCTCAATTAAAGAAAAGGATTAAACTGCTTTACCATTACAGGCTTTTACTTTTACTATGTGTATAACAATTTCACATCTACTAACTAACTCCTTTGAGCCTCACAACCCAGTGAGGTAGGTGCTATTATCCCATTTGTAAATTTAACTTTACCAATTTACCAAAGATCACACATTTCATAAGTGGCAGGGTTGAGACGTTAACTCATCTTTTGATACTAAGTTAGGTGTACTATTCTACTTAACATGATATAAAACTGAAGCAAAAACAGGAAATATGTGGTTTGTTCCTGAAAATAAATTGTCTTAGTGTTACCTTTAAAAATGGACTCCCATTGGGCCCATAGGAAGACATTACCTAGTGTACAAGATTTCCCAAATTTCTTAAAGTCTTTTTTTCATATTTAACCTAAATCATTCCATTATATGTTTCTGCTCTAATATGCTCTTTCTAGTCATCATGGTGTGGTGACTTTCAAATGTATTCTATTTAAAACATTTTATAGTCATGTATAATTTCTTCTCATATCTTTTTGATTAGGTTATAGATAATTAGCTCTTTTCCTCAAATTCCAGGTTCTTTATACATAATGGACTTTGTTGTCCTATAAATTTCCCAGTCCCCCAAGCCAATTCCAACTTCTGCTTAATCCAGGATAAACAGTTATTGACACTGCTACCCTAGAATTACACACAACCACACTGATATGCAAGCCCATTATCTTTAGGCTACTAGAGACATAGTTTCCAAATACTCTAAATAATTTTTTAGTTTGGTTGAGTATAGAACATATATGGCATTTTGGTCTTGATGATAGGTTTTATTTGTTTCAACAACATTACTTTCTAAGCTAATTCTTATCAGTTTTCTATGGGAGGAAGTTCAGTTTTATTTTGTTGGGTAAATTTTTCCCATAAATCAGATTCTTATTAGACTATCTGGAGCAGTCTCTCAGAATCATATGCAAAAGGATTGCAAATTATTTCATTGTATTTCATTCTAAGTGTCCTTTCTGCATTTGCCTAGTATTTTTAAGCATTTCCAAGTATATTACCATTGATACATTTTAAGAGCTATTCAAGCTTCCATGACCTTAAAAGGAAAATATTTTCAAACCTTCTCTGGACCTTTCTCTATTCTCTGCTATAACTCAGTGGGCAGCAGTCTTCTTATTTCTTCCATAATATCTTTTATTTATGATCCAGAATTCACTTTGTCAGGAGGCAAAGTAGGAGGCAGGCACAGTCTATTTTTAGAGGCACAGGGATAGTACCCCTTAGCTTTTCGTTTTTTTAATCATTGATGTTCAAAATTAAACAGAGAAGAAAACCTCTAATTTTTCAATTAGAGATAACATAAATAATAAATATAAATATCCTAAGGAGAATTGATACATGGAATTATATTCCACCAAAATGTCCCATGGGAGAATGGAAAACGAAAGAGACAGCGTGCCAGGGACCTAAAGTGGACAGGAAACTCAAAAACAAAAAGGCAAATGGAGGAGACCAGAAGATGCGAAATTAAATTAGACCTGGCTGTCTCTGTTTAGAGTGACCACTATTTATTATGGCCCTCTCTGGGACCTTTCTCACCTGTTCATAGATAGAAGCAAACTCTAATCTACATGTTGCAACAACCTGGCTTTGTATATCGACAGTGAAATTTTTAGTCAACTTGTTAATAATAATTTGTAAGAACCAAATCATAATGATATCAATGTGTGCTCCATTCCAATTCCTTTTGTTTTCTAATGAAATGTTTATGTTTCCATCCTGGGCTTTCTTCTGATTGCCTAATGCCAGACAGGCTAACCAGTGATTTCCTTAGTAATTATGATTAGCATATTATGAAGAATAAATATCATCCTCCTGCAATAAATAAGCAATCAAGAGATAAAAATGGGAGCAGAGAGGTTGTTGTCAGTTCATCAAACCCTCAACTGATTATAAATTCTGCTGTAACTAGCACTGCAGATTAGACAGCAGGAATGGTCATAAGCTTCTTTCCTGGTGCACTGTCCCTGAGTGTCATAAGGAATCCTAGAGCTAAATTTGTTCTTCTCTACCAGAGCATCTAAATAGACTAAGAAAGCTAGCAGGGCCATTTACTTTTAATTTTTTTCCTCTTGAGCATGTCATCATTGTTTGTGGATTCAGTTATACAAAACCCTCAAATTTTAAATATAAAGGTTAAATCCTTAAGTTATAGTCTCAATTTCACAATACTATAATTATAGCTGAGATCATATTCTATCTCTATCACTCAAAACCTTTGCAAAGCTTTGTATCATTTTAGCTTCAATTGTATCTAATTTATAATATGAAAAATGTTAAATTAAGAATAAGAACAAAATATTTTGTTTTCAGTATTTCTCCAGATAGTTGGTTGATTTGATGCTGGGATTGTAGGATATATCAGTGGAGTTAAAATTATTCCAGGTAAGGCCACTGGAAAAAAAAAACAAAAATCAGCAGAGACTGAGTCAAGTGTCTGTCCTTAAAAATAACTCAAGGCATTATTTTAACCTGGTCTTTATAAGGACAATAAAGAGACATTCTGAGAAATAAATTCATGCTATAAAATTAATCACATTCAACTTTCTAAGCAGTTAATTTCTTAACAGTTGATTTCCACTTTACTAGGACGTTGGTTGAACATGATCCAGGGGGAATTACAGAAAATGGTTCTGCCCTACTCCTACCACATTTTCTTTGTTTGCCTTGTTCTGTCTCATATGTACAACTTTGCAGCAGGTCATCACTTCTTTTTGTTTTTATTAGTTTCAGGTGAACAAAACAATGTAATAGACATTCATGCCCCTCACAAAGTGATACCCCCCGCCCCCAATCTACTACCCCTCTGACATCATATATATCTGTTACAATTCCACTGACTCTATTCCTTATGCTGTACTCCACATCCTGTGAATATACATATACACACACACACACACACACACACACACACACACATATAAATAATTAGATTAGTGCAAAAGTAATTGCAGTTTAAAAGGTTACAAATTATTACAAAAACCACAGTTACTTTTGCACCAACCTAATAGTTTCAGGTGTACAAAACAACGTAATAGTTAGACATTTCACTCCTCACAAAGAAATAACCCCCTCCCCCAATCTATTACCCCTCTGACATCATATAAATCTATTACAATTCCATTGACTCTATTTCCTGTGCTATACTCCATATCCTGTGACTATACATATATTAAATTATCGTTGACACTCATTATTATTCGGCTTCAGCTTCAGGTGTACACTGCAGTGGTCATCCACCTACACTGTCCATAAAGTGCTCTACCTAGTAAGACAAGTGCCCATCGGATACCCTACAAAATCTTTACAACATTGTTGATTATATTCCCCAAACTGTCTCTCATATCCCCGTGGGAATCTCGTTGTTTCCAATTGTGCTTTCTAATCACCTCACCTTCTTCCTCATCCCCACACCCCTCCCATCTAACAACTCTCAGTTTTTCTCTATATCTCTAAGACTGGTTCTGATTAGTTTGTTCATTTATTCTATTCTTTACTTCTTAAATCAAGGCCAAGGCAGCAAGTTTAGAGAATTTTCCCTCTCACGAATTTTAGATTGCATTCATTCATTAAGCACACATTTCGTTGAGAAACCTCTGTGTGCCTGACATGATGAAGCCAAACAGGACCCCTGCTCTCAGGGAGCAAGCAATCTCCCTAGGAAAACAGATATTAACAGAGTAAGTACAAGAGTGATTAGTGTTACCCAGGAGAACTTCAATGTATGGTGTGTGGAGTCATGGAAAGCATTTCTAAGAAAAATATATGGAAGTTGGAATCTGAATGATGTAAGGTAAAGGGTGGGGAGAAAGGGCATTCCTGTCAGGGAAATTGCTTGTGCAAAGGTCCTGAGACAGGAACTGAAGGAAAATCAGCATGGCTGCAGTATAGAGAGTAAGGAAGCAAACAGTACATGATGAGGCTGGAAAGACAGACAGAGCTCTGTAGACAACGTGCCTCATATGCATGGGAAAGAGGAAGCCACTGAGGGGTTTTAAGATGTGTGTTGTGAGAAGGTCATTCTGAGTGCAAAGTGAAGAATCTGAGAGGAGAGAGCAGAGACAGCAGCACAGTGGATAGAAGAGGCCAGAGAAGAGGCTCTAATGATTTGAAAAAGGGTGATGTAAAGGTTGGAAAGAGAAGTGGATATGTAGCCAAGATATATTTAGGAAAATTGATAAGACCTAGTGACTGAATAGATGTGAGTGGTAAAAGACTCCAGGAGAACAGACACTTGAGGAAAGATGGGGCACCAGGTGATTAAGGAGTAAAGACCTAAAATTTTTGCAGTATTACAGAGGAGAGACAGTCCAGAGTTGGTGCCAAGGTAAATACACACACACACACACACACACACACACACACACACACACACATTTTTTTCTTTTAGTAGGTTTACCTGTTGCTCTTTCCACTGCTGCCATCCTGACTTGTAAATATTATATTCCAGTGAGGAGATAGGTAATAAACCACTAAACAGATATATGTCAAATGACAAGTGCTGAAAAGAAAAAGAAAATTTGGAGGGTAAAAGATGACTAAAAGATTATTGGTTTGAGCAATAGGAAGAGTTGCCATTAACTGAAATGGAGAAGATGACAGGAGGATCGAGTTTGGGGGAAAACCTAGGAGTCTGGCTTTGGATATTAACTGACAATTGGTTATATAAATCATATTTCATCTATAATATAGATTCTATGCAGTTGTGAAAAAGAATGAGATAGATCTAAATGTACCATGTCAAATACTCCAATATCCATGTACCAAAGCTCCAATATCTATGAAGTGAGAAAAGCCAATTTGGGAATAATTTGTGTCCTAAATCATATATATACATATAAAATCCAAAATTAATATGAATAAAATAATATCTGGAAAAATATTTCCCAAGTGTTAACAGTGTTGCTTACAAAAAGTGAAAGGGATTAGGAGGAAAAAAGTAAGATAGTTCACATCTTATTCTCTGAACTTGTGTATTTTAATTTTTTACAATAAAAATGCATTCATATATTTTTTTAATTTCATAAAACAAACAAAAATTTGAACTCACTGAAAAACAAACTAACAGAGGAACTGCTAATATTACAACATTGTGCCATAAGGCAGTGACCTGTTACGGCTCCAGAGAACACTGTTTCTCTTATTGAGCCAGAAGAAAGACTGGACATCACATTGTGAATTTTAGTAAGAAAAAAGACTGTTTCAAGGAACTTCAAGAAATCTAAAACAGATACGAGTGCTAAAAACTCAGCTTTCAGAAATGGAAAGGATATCCCTGAGGCAAAACCACAGGAAACACAGGCAGGGTCACAAAAAGATATGGAACTTTCAGACTGTGTCAGGGATGCTATTTAGGGCAAAACAGACAACCAACCTTGGAAGTCTGGGCCCAGAGGTCAGTTCCCCTTAGATGGTCATGCCTTTTAACCGTTTGTTTCCACACATATCATAAGCTATTTGTAATTCTGAATTGATACATCAGATTTCTGTACATCAATTGTTCATAAAGCTGGGATTGCCTGTATCTTATCTCGGGAGCAGAGGAAAGGAAAAATAAGATGCATTTCGTGGCTCTTAGTATACACTGTGCTAAAATATTGCATAGTTGATTCAATTAAGTAACTAACAGACTCTAGAAGTGTGTGTTTATGATGCTTTTACATGAAGACATTTTAAGAGCAGCATGAAAAGCAGTAGGGCAACAATCAGGTTCATTCTTCTTTGTTTCCATGGTTCCTGGCTTAGGACTAGGCACCTAGTAACTAGGAGGTATTCTATAAACATTTATAGGTTGACTGAAGAGATCATTCATAAGAACCCTGTAAATCAATCTTGTAAATCCTATAAACCAAGAATAAATAAAAGGACTCCTCTCTGAGTACTATGGGCTATGCACTGTCCTAGATATTTTACATATATAACTTCACTTAATCCTCACAACAAACCAATTCAGGTAGATTTTATTGTTTAAAAGATGAGAAAATTGAAGCCCAGCAATACTGACTTACCTATGGTTATTTTGGTAACGAGCTAGAGTTAAACCAAGTTTATCTGACTCCAAACTCCATGATTTTTTTCCTCTAGCTCAGGACCACTTCAAAACAAATTCTCGTGTGATGCTGTAGGGAAAAACTCTAATATATTTAATTTGCATGTCGTAATTTTGTATATCTCACTTGCCTAAGGAGTATGTGAATACATTCATATTTTTCTAGATTTCTAGTAGGTATTTGTTTTTACTTTACACTATGGTAGAGTAGAACCAGTTTACGCTTCAAAGTTTTGTTTTGTTTTGTTTATGTGACTATTAAAAGTTTACATAGAGATGGTCTATAAACTAAGGGTGTTTATGGATACCCCTCACCTGGATTTTACCTAAAATCACTCAAATTACAAGTATACCCAAACATCTGGAGTTTGTCTCATGTCATAAAGAAGTTTGAGGCACTCTGGCCAGTGCTGAGTTTCTAGTCACCTAGCTCTCCTACTGTGTTTCCCCGAAAATAAGACCGGGTCTTATATTAATTTTTGCTCCAAAAGATACATTAGGGCTTATGTTCAGGTGTGTCATCCTGAAAAATCATGCTAGGGCTTATTTTCTGGTTTGGTCTTATTTTTGAGGAAACAGAACTAAGCAAGACTTCTTCTCCAATTGCTGACCCAGGGCCGTTCATATCCTCTCTCTGAGCAGCTGTCTTCATCTCCTACTTCTACAGGCAGAAGTGCCATCACATTCACTTACCTACTGAATCTGCCATCACCTTTTCCCTCCTTCTAACCTCTTAATGTTAAGCAAGAATCTCTCCCTGTGCTCAGATCTCACCCCTACCTTCCCCAGCCTTCTCAGAAATCTTGACAAAAATGTCTACTTCCCCTCGCCTGTATCTCTAACCTCTCATGACTGAAGACTTCCTATCAGTGTTTGGTTTTATTGTTATTTTTAAAATAAAGGATCCACATACCTTCAAGTTTCTGTTCTGATGCTTTCCTTCATTTCACATTAGAATTAACTTCTCAAGAGAAATCAAGAATTAACCTCAACTCTATATACTCACCTCTCATTTCCCTTCAAGCCACTCCTAGCTGGAATTTTGTCTATACCTCTCCACCAGGTGGCCTTTACACATATCATAAAAGAAAGGCTTCCTTGTAACCAAATCCAGTAGACATGACTCAGGCATCCTCTGAACTGGACCTCTTAGCAGCATTGACACAGGTGACTACTGTCTCCTTAAGACACACTCTTCCTTACTCCCAAGTAACCACTGCTTTTTTTTCCTACATCTTTGGCCTCCCTTTTCAGTTTTATTTTCAGGGATCCTCCTGCTCATCTCAATTGTGAATGGTGGGTGCTCCTCAGGCCCTCCACCCGAATCCCTTCTCTGCACTATTGCTCTCTTATGAGGCATTCTCATGCACTCCACCACTTCAGCTACATCTGTACATCACCAACCTCTAACCTGTCTTAAGCCTACACCTCTCTTCTGAGTTCCGGGCTGATCCATAAATGTATGTACCTACCTGTCATATTTGACACTTACCACTTCAATCTCAGCAGGTTCAAAATTGAATGCATCATCTCCTGCTTATCTCCTCCTTATGTATTCCCTACCTTAGTAAACAGCAGCACTATCCAAACAGCTATTCAAGCTCCATACCAGGAGTCTTCCTTGACTTTTCCATCTTCCTCACTCCTACTCTCAATCTATTACTCAATCTTATCGATTTTAATGCCTAAATATCTCTACAATCCACTTATTCTCTCTTTTTCTGCTGTCAACACATCATCTCACATCTGGACTACTACAGTAGCCTCTCCACAGGTTCTTGTTTTGCTCCTGTCCATTCAACACACAATAGTTGGAGTAACTTTTCAAAACATAGCTAATGAGGCTTTTCCCAAAATTCCCTACCACAACAGGGTAAAATCCTTCAGTGACTCCCCACTATGCTTTGGATCATGACCAAACTCTCAACCATGACCTCATGGTCTGACTGATCCTGCCTGCTTGTCCTACTTGAGCGGTCTTCTGTTCTACCCCCACTCCTCTCCCTGGAATATGCAATGCCCTTCCCACACCCTCACTCCCACCAAGAACCTTCATATGTATAATTTGTCTACCTGGAATGCTCCCCATTCACTATCTCACTCCCACCTTTCACTGATCTTTTAACTCATCAATATTCTTCATGTTTCACTTAAAAAGTCACCGTCTCCAAAAAGCCTTTTCTAACACCCTAAACCTGGCTAAATTTACCTGTTATATATTTACAGTATCCCCACAGAACCCAGCAATTCTGCACAATCATTGAACTTGTGACTATTTATTCCATGTATCTGAGTGAGTAGAATTGCTAGGTTAAAGGCTATGTGCATTTAAAATTTTGATACTTATTGTCAAATTACAAAATAGTCACCAACTGATTTTATTTTTATTCTTTTTGCATTGTCAGTATTAATCACATTTACACACAAACTGTTTTGCAACCTATTTCTCACAATTGTTTAGTCATAGTTTTCATTTGTTTGTTTTTGTTTGTTTGTTTTTATAAATATAATGTTCTCCACTTTCTAATTTGTTAGAAATTTGTTAGACTTCCCATTTTCTAATTTCTTTATTTTTATTTATCTCTTTGTTGTCTGAATTTTGTTATTAAATAAGTTTTTTTCAAAAACTCAAAGGTACTGTATTTGCTTAATGCTTGCATGTTTGAGAATACCATTCTGCCATTATAACCAAATAACTACAACATTTGTCAAAATATTGTATTGTATTGTATTATAGCATAGTATTATATTGGCATAGGAGTAGGCAAATTGACCAATAGGACAGAATAGAGACTTCAGAAGTTAATCACTTAGAACATTTTTAATGTAAAAATTTAATATATAATAAAAGTAATATTTCTATTCATGAAAATAATGTTGGCACAATGGCCTAACCATCTAAAGAAACAAAATTAGACTTTTATCTTATACCACATACTAAAATTAATTCAAATGAATTAGACATGTATAGTAAAAGATACCATAAACAATAAATAATAAAGTTACAAAACTTTATTTGCAATGCAAATGACAGATAAAGGATTAATATTTATAGGAAGACACAACTAAAGAGAAAAATGCATAAAAGATATATATATATATATACACACACATATACATATATATGTATATATAGAGAGAGAAAATTCACAGAGATGCAAATCCAAATCATCAAGCATTAAAAAATACTCCAACTCACTATTAGAGAAATATAAATTAAAGGATAATGCAATACCAATTTACACCCCGAGAACTGAAAAATTAAAGAATACTATAATATTTTAAAGTGTATTATAAAGCTAGTATAATTTTAAAAGTATGAAATTGGTACAAAAATCAACAGGAAAATAAATGATCAAAACAGAAAATCCGGAAATGTGTCCAAATAGTTGTAAGAATGTATTATGTGATAAAGGTAAGATTTAAAATCAATGGCAAGATATGAATTATTTGACAATTATATTGATTTAGCTGACCAACTATTTAGGGGAAAGTTTAAGTTATATTTTTATTTCACACAACACACCAAAATAATTTTCAGATAAACTAACGATTTCAACATTAAAAATGGAATCACAAATATATTAGAAAAATATAATTGTGTGTGTGTGACTGTGCATGTGTGTGCATGTATGCATATGTACGCACATACATGTACTCTTGAGGTAGAAGGTTTTTATTTATTTTTTAAATTACTAATAGTTTCAGGTGTACAAAACAATGTAATAGTTAGACATTTACACCCCTCACAAAGTGATAACCCTCCAGTCTACTATCCCTCCAACATCATATATAGCTGTTACAATTCCATTGACTATATTCCCTATGCTATATTTTATATCTCTTGACTATATATATACATATATGTGTGTATATATATGTATACACACACACACACGTGTGTGTGTGCATGAGTATATATATATATATATATATATATATATATATATATATACGGGTGTGTGTGTGTGTATTTAATTATAGTTGACTTTCAATATTATTCAACTAGAAGGCTTTTATAAAGTATGGCACTGATGATGAAAACCAAACAGAAATGATAATACATTTAACTACACAAAAATAAAAATAAAAATTTAGTGTATGACAAAGTGAATACAGTAAGTGATACTGGAAAAAACTAAGCTGGATTTTACTTCACATTTTGCATGAAAATGAACTCCAGATATATTAATCATTTAACATATTAAATAAATGAGAAATGTATTAGGAGAAAATATAAATGAACAGTTACATGATCTGGAAAAGATTTTCTTTTTTTTTTTTTTTTGAAAAGATTTGCTAAGCATGGGTCAAATATATGGTAATGGAAGAACTGACTTTGGGTGGTGAACACACGATGTAATATATAAATGATGTATTATAGAACTGTACACTTGAAACTTATATAATTTTACAAATCAATGTCACCCCAGTATATTTAATG
Organism: Rhinolophus ferrumequinum; assembly: GCF_004115265.2. NCBI lineage: Eukaryota > Metazoa > Chordata > Mammalia > Chiroptera > Rhinolophidae > Rhinolophus > Rhinolophus ferrumequinum. The sequence continues at coordinate 81,293,439 of NC_046285.1, read as the reverse complement.
CAAGTTTAAAAAATAATAATAAATAAAACTTTAAGTAAAAATGGTAAAATAAATAAATAAAAACAACAAAAATCATAAAGCATTGATATAATTGACCACCTAAAACTTTCTAACTTCTATATATACACAAAAAAAGAATGTGTACAAAATGTGTACATAACTGAGAAGTATAATGGAAATTACTAAAGTGCCATATATATGACAAAAAGGAATTGATGTATTTAATACATAATGGTAAATATTTAAATATAAGAACTGGCACATGACACAAACAAGCAATTAACAACAGAGGAATAATAAATAGCTAATAACAATGTGGAAGATATTTATTCTCACTAGAAAATAAAGAAATACAAAATAAAACATAAATGAGATGCCTTTTCAAATAAATACATATGTTAAATTATAATATTCAATAGTGATAAGATTTACAGGGAAATAGACTCTCTCCTACATAGCTGGTAGAAATATAAACAAGAACAGTCTTCTATTCAGCAATACCACTTCTGGGATTTGGCATAAGAAACTAACCAAAGATGTACACAAATTGTCAGTTATAACAACATCTATTATAGCACTGTTTATAAGAGAAAAAAATTGGTAATAAGTATCTCACTATAAAAATTTTAAATAAATTAAAGCTGATCTATATAATAGAATCCAATGCAGTCAGCAAAAATTGTGGTATAGACCTATATGTATTGACATAGAAGTATGTCTACATGATACTATCACGTAAAAATATATTTTCAAACATCAATATATAATTAATACTTTATGAGTATATACATTGACAAGTATCTGAAAGAATATTATTAATATTAAGTAGCCATTTTTTTTTTAACATATCTTCTAACTTTTAGTGTTTTGATCAGTGATTATCTCTGGATAGTGAGATTTCAAGTGATTTTTTTTTTTACGTACTGTTGGAATTTTTCACAATGTGCTTGTTTCATTTTTAGAAAGCTATTAAAGCTATCTTTATTGCAAAATTATATATATGAAATATATGGATTTAGTATGGAAAACGTGTATATATGTACAGATAAAAGAGATAAGTATATATATTAAAGTACATGTATACATTAAAATGTAAACAGTAGTTTCTACAGATAATAGAATTATGAGTTTTTCTACAATGAACATGGACTGCTTTTATAATAAGAAAAAAAGTTGTCATTATAAGGGAAAAAATCACGTCTTGGACACACTCTGCTTCTGTCTATTTTAGTCAAATCTGCCTGAAACAAACTTCATTTCTAAGGAAATGGAAGATACTGGATTAGATGATTTCTAAGATCCCTTCCAGAATTAGAGTCCTATTTGAAAATAAAAAAAAATAATTTTTACCGTGTCTCGAAAGGAAAACATTGTACAGTTCACCTACTATTTTATCCAAATTTATGCCACCAGAAGAAAATTCTTTTAAAATAGCTATGGGTAAAATACATAGGGGAGGCGGCGTGGGGAGAAAGGAAAAGAGGGGAGAGAGAGTTAGAAAGATAGAGAGAGAAGGAATGTGTGGCTTCCCAGAGAAACCTAAACAATGTCCCCTCCTTTTAGGAGTTTTATACATGATCACCAAAATCCAAACAGCTGATGCTCAGAACACTTCCGAGGAGGATGTCACATCACACCTCTAGAAGTGGAAGTGCTTCATATATGTCACGCAGCAGCTCCGTTACTTATTTCTCACTGCACTCACATACTCTTGTGAAGTATATAAATATTCCAGCTTGAGTTTCAAGACAAGAGTAAGAGCAAAGTAATTTGGTCAGGACCATGTGGCAGCACTCTCATCTCAAGGCACAGATTTTGAAATGTCCGGAGCTGCTACTCTCTCTGGGTAAAACTGCAGCTCTGTGGCATCCCCTATTTCTGCAGATTAATAATGGGGGCCCATTCCACCTTGATCATAGGGGTCCCACCCTTGCTAATTCCCCTGGGAAATGCTTGAGCATGACATAGTGAGGAGCAGGGTCAATAACTGAACCATGTGCTCTTGATTTATTTGAATTTCACCTTTTCTTTCATGCTTTCACGTGTGCCTATATAGATAGATGCACATATATAACTCTTTCTGTATCATTGCACACATTTTCACACTGTTCATTTAATGAAAGAAATGTAATTCAATTAGAAATGGAAATAGTGTTAAGGGCGCTATGTGGAAAGATCCTTATAATTGTACAACTAATGAAGTGTATGATTATGAACTATATACTTCAAAGAAATTACTTTTAAATCACCCCTAAGTTTTCTAGACTAAATAGATTATAGTCATCTCAGGTGCATTTAAATGAAAGATAATATCTGTAAATATCTTAGGAAACTAATTTAATTTCAATATTGTAAAAGTTTTTTTAATTTGCTTAATAATTTAAGACTATGAGAAAAGCAGTCAACTCTTTCAGAGATTAAAACAATCTAATCAATATTCTGATTCATTACCATATTAGTAGAACAGTGAAATACCACAGGCATTCAAAATAGGTAATTGGGTACTAATTTACACACTTTAACTCTAGAGACTTGATTAAAATGGAAAAAAAGAAACACTCTGACTTTATAAATTTACTCCGCTTTGGTACCACATACCACAGAGAAAATCTTGAAATCAACATGCACAAACAACAAACATTATTTACTAAATCTATAAAAGGGCATGGTACCACACTCTGTCTTTTATAAACAAGCTAACTGCAGGTTCATTTTACAAATGTTTCCCATCATTTTCCAAATATTGTTGTGGAGTTATCTTTCTTATGTATCGCCCTCTTCCATTCTTGTATCTGTATACGCCACCTAAGGAGAAGAGTATAGATGAGAGTGAGAATGGCATATCAATGAACATGGCTTCCACCTTATCCTGGGAACTTTCACATGACACCCCCAGAGACTCCTAAATTGCAAATTAAGGAATTTTTGTTCCAGTCATACTTTCATTCAAAGATTAATTATTATTAAGTTAAAAGGAGTGCACAACAAGAAAAAAGCACTTCCTTTCTTTTTCCTGTCCATACCCTCTGAGGGGCACTAAAGAAAACAGAGAGTTTCATATTTACAACACCATTAGACATAATAAATTAAAACTCTACAGAAAGGAACAGAGATTTGTATTTCCCTCTGTTTCAACCAGCTCAATTCAGATACCTAAATAACCAGTAATTTTGCAATGTATAAAACAAATTAACGATATGAATATCAGTATGGCAATCAGTAAGCAGTAACAAATATGTGAATCTGTTTTTAACAAGGTTCAAGGAAGCCTAAATGTACTGTTATTTTTATTTTACATATTCTATTTAAAAACGTATTTCTTAGGTTCGATCAAACACCTGACTCTTCTAAAACAGATATCACCTGTTTGCAGCAACATACATCTTATGAAACATCTAATAAGAGGAAAGTTTCAAGGACTTACAAGCTGCTTTCTTCACTGATGTGGCTGGAGCTGACATCTTAACAAAACCTATATTTTGAAAAGCATGAAGGTAAAAAGCTCCGAATTACTCTGGTAAAAACACAAAAAAATGCTATCCTTATTTCACACCACAATCCTACTCACCCCCTCCCCCCAACACATAAATAGCTGAAAGCAGTAAGAACAGAATAAGGAAACAAAATAACAGACTAATGTGAAAAAAAAGAATGCATTTAGTCTGAATGCTAGAAAAATATTTTGATTGAGAATAACCCAGCAGTGGATGAATTTGCTGGTGAAGTAATTAGAACAGAGTTCTTGCTCATCAAGTTTGGAAAGAATCTTCTGATGTTTAAAAATAAATGCAAAAACGTAGATATTATTTTATCTTGAGATTGCTCATGTCTTACAAAGATGCAAACATTTTGTGACACAAATTTTCACTTATTTTCTATTCAAAAAGCAGAAAGCTTTTTCCTCATATTCATCCTTCTCATTTCACCACATCTGTTCACAATGCTTGTATAATGTATCTTTTAATATGCTTTAACTCATAATTAATGAGGAAAAAATTCTAAAATCTCAGAAATAGAAAAGTCATATGTTCCAAGGGAATGTATTGATTGAATGGTATTTCCATGTTTATATGAATGATTAATGAATTTAGCAAAAGTAAAAAAAATTAAACACATGTGAATATCTGTAAATAACAACAAAGCAACAGAAATGTTTTGATATAAATTGAGAACTTGGAACTATGCAAAAAATTGACTTTTAAAAAAACTTTCATATTTGTGATTGGCATCTTGAGATACAGAGTTGCCATATTTTTATGAAAAGCAAAATGCAGACTTCTGATTTTACTCATACACAAAGAATAATGCACTCTTCTTCGTTTGATATATATCGATGCATCATTTTAAATATTTATACAAAGAAAGCAAACCCTAAATACGTTTACTCTCTGAGTCTCTCTGTTTGACCTCTGACATAATACCATTTCTTGACTTAGAATCATTGACTCCAAGGCATGTGCATTCCTTTATACAGTATGTCCTACTAATTTTAAGTCATTTATCCTTAGAAAAAGCTTTTTAGATTCAGAATTACCTTTTAGTTGAAGTTAAAATTTAAACTTAGAAATGCATGTGCTATATAAATATGAATTTCTTCCATCCCCATTTAATAGGTTGGTAATTTCTTTTATTTATAGAGATACAACTACTATGGTCATTGATGAATTGTTTTAATTTAATGAACGGAACATTTATGATATCTATACACATAACATTGAAAACAGAACATTTTTTACCTTGATTTTAGAAAAAGCACTATTTTGAACATATTTCCAAAATTGATACTCTAAATTGTGAATTTAGCAGAAAGAATGTAAAATTGCCACTTAGTAATAATAATAAAAAAAAGTAATAGCTTTTATTAGCGAATGAATCCCCAACTCTAGAATTTCAAATTATAAATAGGTGGTATTCCCAATACCACTTAATTATCACTAAGCCACAAAAGAGTGGTAAATACTCAGAACTAAATGTTTTCCATCATTTGGAAACAATATGAATATTAGTGACGCCTGACAAAAATGGCCTTTGCTCTGTTTAACATTTAATCAAGTAGTTAATATTAAAACTGGAGACAGAAAAGATGTGTTGAAAGCAGTTACTTGTATATTGAGATTTGGAGAAAAACTACATGTGGTTTCCATTGTCCCATAGCCAACATTTTGGAATTTCTTACAGAATGATATATTTACATTTCTCAAAACTGAAAAAGTCTGCCTTCTTATTGAAGTTTACCATATGTCAAAACACTTCAAAAGCTAAATATTTTATATAAAGAGGGAGAAACTGACTAATCTATAATGTATATAAGATTAACCAAAGGAAATTTAAGAATGTCAAAAGCAGTGTTCTAGTTGTCAGTTAATTAATACTTGAATAATCCTTGATAAATCATAAACAATGTTTCAACTTATGTGACTCCATAAATATGTTCATTGTATTCTTATACAGTCTGTTAATTCAGTAACTTATGTGTAAAAGTTAATAAAATATCTGTAACATTATATTTTAACCAGTGCAGGGGTACTCAATACAGGATCTTCCTATTTATTCAATTAACAGAACTCTGTCAGTAAACACAATGACCTCAGGGCCTAACTTATTTTAAAAAATGCATTATTTACATGAAATCTTCTTGAATTTGCTTGAAAAATTAATTACAAAGCAAACTTTTCTCAGTTTATGTACGTAGCAATTACCCCCAAACCCCAAAAGCAAATGTTTTTAAGCACAGCTCACCTACATCAATGAGATGACAGAAGCATCAAAAATTTCAATCTGTATCCAAAGGCTACATGAGTCAACTTACTGTACATGCACAGACATTAAGGCATGCTGTTGCAAGCATAATATCCATTTAACATATGGTAAAGATGGAGAACTGTAAAATGCACCTAGAAAAAAATAAAACAGTAATGACAAAGAGCGGGTAAGTGAATACTTCAAACCTGAAAACATATACCAATCAGCAAGTCTGAAAAACATCTCTCCCAGGATATGAACAAAAATGACTAACACAGATTTTATTGCTTGCATCTTTTAAATCATAATAACTGAAAAGATTATATATAGATCTAATCTAAGTGAACCTAGAGTCACTATGTGTTACCACTAGAAGAATAATTGTATCAGATGCCTTACTAATAAGTATTTTATCAAGACTTGGCAAATAAAGTTGAGAGAGGAAATTCTAAAAGGTGACAGAATCATGGGCAATAATAATGGAGACTTATAAAACACATTCCATGGTTGATAAAGTAGTTGACTTCTTAAGAGAACTGTAAAATTATCAGGGAAAGGAGAGCAGATGTTACACATTTGGGCTTGGTAAAGCATTTGATGCACTGCTTCATGAAAAGTGACTTGAAAAATTAGTCCAAATTGGCTTGGATCTGATCAGTGTCACACAGATTGAAAACTGCTTGAAAATTAGTAAACAAAAGATCATAACAAATGGTCGTATATCCATTCAGGGTAGAGATTAGCCACTGGAGTTGGTGTTAAATCTGGTCTTAGTTAATGATCTTATGAATAGTTTTTTTAAAATAAACATTTTTAATAGAAATTTCAATTGCTGCTGCATTGAAAGACAATGGCTACAAAAGAAAAAAACGAAAATAACAGTTACAAATAAAAGAGTTAAATACACAGAGGATAATGTGAAATTTAGCTTGTAAAATTTCACTCCAGGAAATAAGATGTGATTATAAAAGAAAGATACTGATTTTTTAACATAGATACCAGAACTTAACAGACCCAAGTGTCATATCCTTCAAAATAATCACCCTGAGAAACCAAACACTTATCCAGCAATACTGTCACTGTTCAAAATGTTTTTGGGAATTCATCTTTGAAATCGCCTAAAGCAAATTAGTGCCAGTAAATTTTAGTGCCACTTATGAGACATATAAGAAAATGTGCCATCACAAAACAGCCATGCTTAATTTTTTCCTACACTGCATATGTAATAAAAATTTGTATTCCCCAGCTTCATCAGACTTAATGCCAAACAGCCTTTGGCTAGTTCCAAAAATTAAAACCACCCTCAGAGAACTAAGATTTTTCTCTACTAAATTATCTAAAAGAATATACTATAGATATATTTTTTCAAAGGCTTATTCATTCCACCAACAATTAATGAAAATCTGCTATATATCTGTCCCTACTATTTGACTCGGGAGAGGCTACAAAAAGTAAGTAATGACCCTTGCCCTCAAGGCCCTCACATTCTGGTTGGAGGAGACAATCACATAAATAATTGCACTGTACTGTAATAAGGCTCTGGTAGATATGTACTCAAAATTCTATGACAGGGGATCTGGGAAAAGGTGTTCCAGCAGAAACAGAAGTTGGACAAGAGTATGATATTCAAGAACTGGTGGTAGCTCCAATGGGAGCAGAGGGTGCGTGGGGCAGCAGCCTCAAAAGATGAGACAGGGGTCAAAAATAGTACAAAATCAGATTAAACATCATACTTCAGCGTCTGAACTTAATTCTTCAGGCATTTTGGAGCTCCTGAAAAGTCAGCTAGGGAGTCACATGATCTGATCTGTGATTTTAGAAAGATAATTAGGGCAGTGATAGGAAAGATGAAATTGAGGAGGGAGAGATCCGAATCTCAGAATGCAGTTAGAGGGTTTTTGCATCCCATTCTAATCAGGCTTTGGCCTCCACCACTCCACCCAAACTGCCTTACCAATGACCTGTACAGTGGTCTATTCTCAATGATCAATTCTCAGTCTTCACTCCCTCTCCCTTGATGTACCTTTTTCACTTGGCTTCCAGGACACTGTGCTCTCTTGGTTTTCTTCCTTCTCAGTCTCCTTTCAGTGATTTCCACTCTTCTCCTCAACCTCTTAATGATGGAGCATTCCACCCAGGGCACAGACCTTGATTCTCTTCTCTCTAGTCAGTCTTTGGTGATTACACCTAGCTTCATGGCTTTAAGTACCTTCTACATATACCTGGAAATAATCCAAGTATCCAAAAGTGTGAGAATAGATGCATTGATTGCTACATACACTCTGTAGAATATTACACAGCAGTCAAAGGAATTACAGAGAATTCAGCAATATGGGTGAATCTTAACAGACAAGAATGAAAAGTAAATATAGGAAGATAAAGGCAAGCTATATGGAAACAAACAAATAAAATAGTGAAAATTCAGAGGAGGTTAAAAAAGAAACATTTTCTGGAAACAGGAAATGTTTAGATTTGGATATATTTCAAGAGCATCAGTAAAAGATTTACATTAAATAATAAGAGCAGAAGGAGGAAAAGAAGTAAGAAAGGGGGAGAAAAGCTGTGACTAGATTAAAGGAAGTAAACATTTTTATTAACATATATTATACAATTATTAGTACTAAGATACAATTAAGGAAGAAATATTTGACCATTTGCCTTTTTAAGAAGGAAAACAAGTCTTAGTCAGTGCATTTCCTGAATGTACACCCCAGGAGGAGGCATCCCCACATTGGGTATTCTCTGCCTCCCACACTTTTCTCCTCCCCTTGCTCTACAGACATTTCCAAGACGACCCGCCTCCCCTTGACCATCTTTATCTCCCTCCTTATCTCCCTTTAACTATCAGTGCCAGGCCTTCAGTAAATACTCAAATGTTTATTAAATACTTTGAACTTAATTTATTATAATTATGCTTCTCTCTTTAAGATTTAAAAGAATGTTTAAGGAATGATTTAGTTTCATATTTTAAAAAGTTGTACTTGGACGTGAAAAACAAATATCTTCTGTGAAGCAAACAGAAGCAAACTCAAATCATTCCTGGGATTATTCCTCACTAAGTAGTTATTGCAGCACCTAATATTTGGACATCACAGGGTTTGGTGAGTAAGAGTCTCCTAAATTTAGCCCACTTACAAATCTCCTTTTCATTAGTCTTTCTACATTTACAGCTTGTCCGGCCTCCCTTCCCCATCCTATGCCAACTATACCTTTCCCTCTGTTTCCACCACAACTGCCTCCAACAATGTCAGACTCCAAGCAAAAATTAGAAAAGGATATTTTGATGAGTGAAAGTAGAAAAGGGAAAAGAGTCCAAGGCACATAGTACGTATGTAATAAATATCTGTTGAGTGAATGAATAAATGAGTTATGTGCAGCTAGACTTCTAGAATCAGTAACTTGGAAGAGAGGAGGAAGACCGAAGGATGAGCTTGAAGAGGTGGGAAGTTGCTCAAGATAAAAGCAGGAGTGCTTCGCATAAAGTGGGTAGAAAAAGAAAGCTTCTCCCCTAAGTAGTGAAGAGCCAGTGAGGAGAGGATCATGGGAATTGACACTGTTTCAGTCAGTCAAAGAGCATAACCACGCTTCTTTAAATATTCAGCCCACTGACCTCTGTCTCATTCGGCACTCATTTACTAAAGTGGGAAATCTGGGGGTGTTACGGAGGGCAGGAGGTAGAGTAGGTGGATTTAGGCTAAACCCACTTCACTGTTCCACTAACCTCAGAAGTTATGTTATCCAGCAATTCCTAACCCCACCTGATTCCACGGGGAGCCTTCTGCTGAGCAGAAGTCATGGCATGAAAGAGAATCACCTCTGTACCCAGACCCACTACTTTGTCACCGAAAGAACTGCAACACTCCAGAAATGACTCTTCCCCCTGCCTGTCAGGACCCATCTGTTCTAATTCCTCACCCTGATCTTGGAAAACTACAAAAAAGGACCAATTACCCTGAGTTAGTCAGAGGCTCATTTGTACTCAATGAGAAATCACACACACAGTCATGCAACTCCTCCAACAGCACAACTGGTGCTGACTATTAACCTAGATCAATAGTCTCAACAGAAAAGGTCAAAGGTCCAATGGGCTCTGGGAACCCCAGACCACATTTACTCTCCACCTTGACCAACTTGACAGACAAGCTCAAATTGCTCAGGCTGTTCCCTTTCAGGGCATTAGCAAAGAACTTCAGAGCTTGAAACTAACAGTTCTTTTCTCTACATTAAATACTTTTTTAAAAGTAAATCATAAGCAGAGGATGACAAAGAAGAAATAAGAACAAGGATAATAAAAGAGGACAAGGATTTTCAAGGCTGACTTACTTTTCATAAAAGAATATATATAATTTTGCAGAATTCCTCTATCAGCTTAATTTTATAATAAAAGAGATTTGAGGGGGGCTCCACTGAATGGCATATGGAGATCTTTTTGCCTGAGTAAGAGTGTACTCTAGGGTATAGCAAAGCATCCCAGCCTTGAATTGGGGGAACTCTTGCTACTGAACAGAGGCCTTCTGGCATTAAAAAATCACCAAAGGCTCTTACACATATAAACAGCTCAGAAACTTTCTGTATTTAGTTTCCTATTGCTGCTATAACACATTTCCACAAACTTAGCGGCTTAAAACAATACAAACTGATTATCTCAATTCTATAGTGCAAAGTCTCACACAGGTTTCAGTGAGCTGAAATCAAGGTGCTGGCAGGGATGTGTTCCTTCTGGAGGCTCTGGGGCAAATTCCTTTTCTTGCCTTCCCCAACTGTTAGAGGCCACCTGCATTCCTAGTCTGCTCCATCTTCAAAGCCAGCAATGTTGCATCTCTCTAACCACTCTCCCTTAGTCACATCTCTCTCTGAATCTCCTCTTTGGCCTCCCTCCTCCACCTTTATTGACCCTTCTAATTACGGGGGACCCACCAGAATAGTCCAGGATAATTTCCCTATTTTAAGGTCAGATGATTAGCAACCTTAATTTCACTGCAACCTAATTCCCCTTTGCCATATAACCTAGCATATTCACAGGTTTCAGGGATTAGAATATGAGTATCTTTGAGGGGCCTTTATTCTATCACACTTCCCTATTGCTCCCAAGGCAAATTGGAGGACCAGCCTCTCTTGCCAAAACTTCCTTTGATGGCTAGTTCCACCTAATGTCACCTGTCTATAAAGTTTTGAAAGGTGGTCTAGGCCTATAACTCCCTCAGGGAGAGTCTTGGGTCCTTTTAAATGAGCCTTGGGCGGGACTAAATTTTAATGGAAAATACATAAGCCTCAAAAGAAACAACTGCTGACAAGTGAGAATTTCAGTAAATAAATATATTGCCCATAAGACAGGTAATTATATTTTAAACCACTAATGCCAGTAAATGTAATACAAAACACAATGTAGCACAAGTACTGAAAATTCGGAAAGTTGATAGACTTTTAAAATCATTTTTCAGGGTAATTTATTTTCTCCTTCCTTAACACGGAAGCATAAAAAGTGTATTCAATAAATATGCAAACGGAAGGACAATCAATCTAATATCAAAGTGACTAGAGAGTTAATGCCAGGTCTCAATTTGTAGGCTGACATTCCGGAATATAGAGGACTGAAGGTCAGAGACTCTGGGTAACCTATGCATTAAAAAAACCCTTGTGTTATCAGAAAGATAGAACCCTCTCTATTCTATACAAAGGGGCAGATCTAAAGTCATAGTCCCTCAAAAACTCTATAAAACATTTTGCAGGATTTTAAAAAGTTTTATTCCAAACTCCATGCCACACAGCATACATGTACATAATCCATATTTATTGAGGAATTGAAATAAATATGCACACCACCTCCCAATATTTTCCAAAACTGTTTCTAAACGTGGACAGATAAATTCAAAATGCTCTCCACATGACACTTTGAAAGGCAAATAATGAAGACAGAGAAGTATAATACATTTGTGGAAACGTTGTATATCAGGCACTTTACACATCTTATTTGATCCTCACAACAACCTGCAAGATGTGTGTTACAGGACGCAAACAGGACATACGTTCTAGGAAGCCAAGAAATTACCTGAAACTTCACATCTAATTAATATGTGGTATAGTTGAGATTTGAACTCAGGAATATCTGCCTCTAAAGATTAGTCATGTAATGCGACATCACACTGACTCCCAAATTACGATGTGTAAAAAGTGCTCTGAGCTCTTAATAGGTATATAAAATATGAGGCAAGTATTAGTAATATATCTAAATTTAGGCATCGGAAAGAAGGACCTCTTCGTTTAGTCTGTAATTGGACCTTCGTTTAGTCTGTAATTAGTCCGTAATTTAGTCTCAATTGTTCATTTTACAGGTCCTTACAATAGTAATTAAACATTCCTTCCTCTGTATTGTACGTGTTCTCAGACTGCTGTGAAAGTTCATTGGTCAGCAGCCTTTGCAGCTTTTGGCATGTTACTGCTAACGCCCCGCAAACATGGACAGCTGAAGAAAACGCAGATGGTTCTATGGAACACGAACCAAGGCAACATGTGGTATGCATTTAACTGGAACTGAAAGTGTGCTTCTTAACCTCTGGGTGTCGCTCCACCATTCCTTTATAAGGCTTCTCATTTCCAAGGCAGGTTCAGTTTCCAAAAACAGGGCAACAGGCCCCACATGTGTTGTTCGGCCATTCAGATGCATATAATGTGTCTGAATGTCTTGAAGCAACTGCATTTAGCACATGCTTCCTCGCACTCACATATGTATTTATGAACTGTCTCCCCCTAGATGGTAAGCCCCTTGAGGGCAAGTGCCATGCCTGATATATGACCTTATTAGCTGTACATTGCAGAGTAACAGTACTATCTGTCACGTATATAGCACTGTACAATCTATAAATTGCTCTTATAGGTAAGCTCTCTGACTACATTGTGGCATTTGCTACATCTTCCAGATGAGGCTCTCAGAGGCTAAGCAATTAGCTATAACCACAAACTAGTAGGCAATGTTTTCCTCTTGCCCACAGCAGGAAAGTATTCATACCCTGTCTTGCATTATTATTTCCTTCTAACATTTTTATTACAAGGATTAATACCTATTGGACTTTTTATTGAAATAAATATTATATATAGCTTATATATACATATGCAAGGCACTGTTGTTAGGGCTTTACAAATATTAACTCATTTAATCCTCCTGACACCCCCATGAAATAGATGCAATTTTTATCGCCATTTTACAGATTAAAAAAACTGAGGCACAGAGAGATTAACTCATCCAAAATCACAGGACTGGTAAATGCCAGCAGTGAGGTTTGAATCCAGGAAGTCTGGGCCCCAGAGTCTGGGCCCTTAACTTATTCTGCACCATTCAGCCTGAATAAGAATCTACAAAGATCCTTGCTCAGGATATGTGAGCAATTATTCAACGAGGGTGGGGGGGAACTGTGTTTACTCCTCCCTATGTGATTTATTTGATTATATTCTAAAACCTTTCCTCATGCTGATAGAACTCCATGTAAGTACTATACTAAATTTTCCTGTACTGAAGGCATATGCGATGGTTACCTTGACTGACACGTAAAATACCCAAAACAAAATAGCCCAAGACTTGAGGATTTTTTGTTTCATGAATTAGAGACATGAAAGGATTGCCAAGGCATCAGAAGTATTATAAGCCCACATCTGTAAGTCCTTCTTGGAGATTTTCATATTTCTTGTATAAGAATGTTCCCTGTCTGAACTATTTCAGTGTTCACTTGATATCAGAGCTTGAAAATTATCTAATCCTTTTTAATTTTTAATTTTCAACTAGTTTTTCTTCACACATAGGACAAGCACTTGCTTTCAATGTGATGGTTAACACTTTGTATGGTTTTTTTCAGTTGTCTTGAAAACATGCAAGTAAACATGCAAACATATTGTAAAGGTTTAAAATTCTGGGTGTGTATAAATATATCAACAGGAGTTATGAATTATGTATGTCCAAGTCTATATAAATTAGATTTTGAAGAACAAGCATCACAGTACTCGGGCAGGTCATAATAAGAGATTCCATGTGAAATGGAAAAACTACCTTGAATAAATTATCCATAAGTTAACACTCTCATTAGAATGACATATTTATTATTTCTGGGTTTGTGACATTCCTTTAATGCGCTTTGACTAACTGTTCTAATGGCACATTAAGAAATCATTTCAGATTTCAGGCCTTTCCCCCCATTGGAATTAGCAGACTTTATTTACATTTGAACTAAAATAATTTAAAATAACACAAAACAATCACCAATTTCCCAATGTAGAATACCATTTTCTTCTTCCCAGAAACATTTAATTAAGGCAGGATATAACTTTAGTAATTATTTTTGCACAGAATGACTCTAAAATTAATAGTCAATTGTTAGGACTGTTTAAAAATTGGGAGACTGACAATCAAAACAATCTTAAATGCTTTGTTTATGTGATGAAAAGGAGTGATCCTTTAATTCCCTCACACACATTAAACTGATTTCACAGACTTTCTGTACTAGTGTTTAACATAGTCAAGTGCTTGAGGTTACATAAAATAAACAATCTTGAGATCTTATTGCAAATGTTTGCAATTTATGATGTAAACTGATTTGTGAAAAAATAACAGGATCCCATGTCACTGAAGCCAAAAAAGGCATTTTTCAGAAATCAAAATAGTTCCGAAATTTGAGCATTGCATTATATTAAAGTATTACCATCTGAGAATCTAAAAAGTTATAAATCTTGGGGAAAACTCAAAATAGATATTTATCAGTTCAGCTTCAAGCAAGGAAAGGCCTCTGATCTTACTGGGCCTCTTGTATCATTGGGTACTTAACACTAATAATGTCTTGAATAATCTCCTTTAGCGCGGGTTTTCCCCAGTGAGGGATTTTGTAGCGCGTGAAGGCTTTGCATACCCTGAAAGATTGCGGGCCGCGGGGCGGTGGAGGGGGGGGGATAGGGAAGGCGAAATTTTTATTATTTATTACGACTATTGACTTTCATCCAAAACAACATGCATGTAGGGCTTTATTTGAATTTAAACTGAAGACTTCCTCGGTCCCCTTCCTTCTCAGGTGGCTCTTTAAACTCGGAGTTTGGAACACCCAGGTGCATGCTGGAGAGTCTGGGCCGTGAAGCTCCGGAAAAGTAGGCCCTGCGAGCGCTTGTGTGGGAAACTGGACCCGAGGCACCCGGCTCCGAGGGGCCAGCAAGGGCAGCCTCGTCCCTCGCTGGGTCTCGGCAGAGCAGACGCGGGAGGAGGTGAGGACGCCACTGGTACCCCTGACGCGCGGGTCCCACAGGCTGCGCCCGGCTCAAGTTCGGCCGACCCGGCTAGGAAACTTTGACCTTCATCTCCAGCCTGTGCGGGCTCCTCTGCCTTCCGAGCTCCAGCTGGAGCCCGACCCCCGCGGGGCTCGGCGCCCTGCCCGCCGGGCTCCTGTCGCCGGGAACGCTCCAGGCGGACCTAGGCCGCGTTTCTGCGCCCCCTTCTTGGTGCCGGGCGCCTAGCCGGCCTGAGCCCGGACGCACCGCCTCCTTTGACCTCAGGCTTCCTCCAAGCTCAGTTGTAGGGACTGGCTGGGCTCCGCGTGAGCCGTGCCCACGGCTGGGCACCTGACGGAACCGCTAACTCCCCGAACCCAAGTTCTCCCGTGACCTCTAATTCCCTCGGGATGCCCAGGGAAATGTCCAAACTTGCGTTGGGGGCTGGATTAGGGTTGGGGCTTGGAGACTGCGGGTTCCGACCCCCAGCCCAGGCGCCGACGGGTGCTCGCGGGAGGCCGACACCGCCGCGGCGGGCGGAGCAGCGCGGCCGCTTCAAAGCGCACCCCGCCTCAGGCAGATGTTTATTATGAAATCTAGGGAAGCTCGTCAACTGGGAGACCCGCAAGGCCTGAGCGCGGAATACGTCTTTAGTCCTGGTCAATGATCTTTGAAAGCTAAAAGATAAATGTGTACAAATCACCCAGGTCTACGCGGAGGACAGCTTTGAGAGCAAGCTCAACCCAGGAAAGGGACGGGTGGGGGCGGGAGGAGCACGGATGGAGGACGTAGGGCTTTTTCCAGGGGTTGGGGGATTCCTCTACGCGTCCTCCTACCCAAAGAGGGCCCCAGGGGACACTCAGAACACACTCGATCTTCGTTGAGGGTGTCCCCCATGCTAAGAGCCCGCCGAGGAAGGGAAGGTCCTATCCCGGGCCTGGCCAGGGCCGAGTCTCCCCGGTCTCTACCTACCCCCAAAGACGAGCTTTACTAGTGGGACTTTTTTTTTTCCGGGAGAGGGGGCCAAGAGGAGGAGAGAGAGACGGACGGGCTCTTAGGTGTTCTGAGGACAGCTAAGACCCAGCTTTTCCTAAACACGGTCCTGGCTTCTGCCTTTTCCTAATTTTAACCAACGAAGAAACGGCAACAGTCCTAGAGCTAAAGTGGGGTGAGAGGTGGGGGATCCGCGCTTCCTAACGCTTCCGCCCCACTCCGCAGCTCTTGCCCTACTCACAAAGCAGAATCGCCTGCTCGATTCTGGGGAGGGTGGGCGACCTGGGATCCAGTGTATCTTATGCCACAATTAACCAAGGTGGATTTTGCGCCGCGTGATCCCGATTTCCTTCCTCCCCAAAGTGTCCCCCAGATAAACTTCAAGGATGAAAGCGCAGCAAAATGAAGAACGAGAATCCACCTTGGGGAGGGGAGGGGGGTTTCTAGTCTGTTATGTTACATATTATCTGTTCTTTTATTGACTTGGTGTAAAATCAATCTGGTTTCTACGCTGGGTGGATAAGGGCGGGGATGGGGATTCGTTCAGCGTTATCGAGAGCCACAGAGGCCCCATTCTCACCGCCCCTTGATTGCCGCATGTAGGAGCAGAGGCAAGCGCTTTCCAAGTTGGTATAATCGAAAGACAGATATACATACATTCATCAAAAAGGAAGAAGGAAAGACTCTCCCAGATAGTTTAATAGTAACAGGAACAAAGATGACGCGAACCCCATCAAATGAAACAATACTATTTTCATTCAATTGATCGCAAAGTGTCTTCAATTAATAACTTGGCACTTATTTAAAAGGTTTAACAGAGGTGAAACCAAAACATTTTGTACCAACACTTCATGAAATAACAGCATTTTCTTTTGTTTAAAATAACTTAATACACTAGAAAAAATATGGCAAATATAAATAATTTGTTTTCATGGAGAACAAATAGTTACAAAGCTCAACCGCATACCAAAGTTCAGTTAAAAGAGCTTTTCCTCTTTCTTGTAAATTAGAAGGGGGAAAAAAAAACTAAGGAGGCTTTCTAGAGAATTGGGATACAGACTCTTTAGTCCAGGGTACCCCAGTTTAAACAGCTACATGAATTGAAACAAAACAAAACAAAAAATTACTTGAATATACACCTTTGTGAGATAAAATGCAAATGTTGAAAGTCAACCATCAGTTCACACATTATAGCCAAAATAAACTTTGTTCGTGTGTATCAACATATTTTACACAAACCTAGTGCCTGTATCTAGCTGGGTGTTTAAGGTGAGTGTGACAGGATAGAGAGGGGGAAATAAAGCATGGTCCTCAAATAGGACTTCAGGTAACCAGCAAGAGGGAATACAAGAAAAGGCGGAGGGGGAGTGGGAAAGGGAGGGGACTATCACTGAGCGTGCCTACTATGTGTCAGGCACCGTGTGAGGCGCTGTACCTTCATTATTTCATTTGGTCTTCTTGATTACCTTTTCCTTTCCCCATTTTCTGCCCGCCTCCGTTTTCTTGGGACAGAGTGTAAAATTTTTCCCTTCGACTTTTTTCTTTTGTCCCCCAAGATCAAAGACGGGGCAAAAAATAATATATATAGATATAGATATATATAGGTATACATATGTATACCTATATATATCAATTTCCAGACGCGTTTTGTATTGTTTTTCGTACTGAAGATGAAAATGAAGTAAGTGCATGTGAGTAAAGCGGGGAGTGGGGAGACACCGTCAATGGAATACAAGTAACATGCAAACCGGAATTTACTGTCAGCAGTCTGGACAGTTCTGCCATAATTATTTCTTAGAGAAATCACTGTCTGTGGTATCATTTTTTCTGTTAATATCATTTTTTCCTGTCCTTGTTTTTATACTGTTTTCCCTCTTCTTGCTCTTCCATTCGTGGTGGTTTTTAACTCAAAGCATCTGATTCAACGTAAAAGGAGGCCCGCCTCTCTTACCAAATTTCTCGTATTAAAGTGAACTTCGCAGAAAAATGGTCAGTTTCAAAACCTGTGAACTTCCCAGCTGCGCACTTTTTTCATCTTAATTCTTTAAATAAGTATATCCCTTCCTTCTGTTTTGCCTTCTTAGCCCATTGGGAAGAAAACATACACTTTAAGTTGGTAACTCCCCAGCCCCCCATTCTCTCGAGATTTGTCCAGGTTATTTTTCCATATTTTTAAATGTATAAAATAATTTTTAAAATTTTTTTGTTCCTTGGTTCTCTCTCCCATTTCAGCTTCTGCCAAATAGCAGTAAGAAATAAGTTTTTTTTGTTTATCTTTTCTACTTTTTTTTTGCTCATTTTTTATTAACAGGATTTTTATTTCTGCGCAACAGTCCATCGATGCAGCTTTGCCATCAGCCACACTCCGCCGTCCCAGCACTCCCTTGTCCAATCTCTCTCCAGACTTCCCCAAACCCGTCCCTACAAAGCTGAATTCTAGGCCCCTGGGTAGGTGAATGGTCAGGAGCCACCGAGTTGGTGCGCCAGGTGGGATCCCGGGTCCCGCGCGGAGTCCCGCCCTCCGAGTCCGGGATGCGGATGTGGGCAAGGGGCGATCAGCCAGGCAAAAACAGGCTTGGCTCCGGAGGTCCAGAAGGGGTAACGGAGAAGCAGCGGGGCGCGGAGGGGGTGCAGGCTGCGCACCGCACTGGAGGCGCAACGTTGGGGCTAGCGTTGGCGTCACAGACCCAGGGCGGCCGCGTGCTTTTTGGCTTTCAGTCTGAGATCAGCGATGCTTGAGTTCTTGCTGGTGGTCTTGGCAGCGGCAGCGGCAGCCACCACCGAGGCGGCGGAGGCTGAGTCCGCGGCCAGCGTGGCCAGCGGCAGTCCGAAGGGCGGCGCCGGGAACATCATATAGGGCGCGTGCGCGGCCAGGTGCGGATGCAGGTGGTGGTGCGCGTGCGCAACGGCGCTGTCCAGCTGCAGCTGCGCCTGAACCTGAAAGGACAAGGGCGTCACGTTGCAATGACTATCCTAGGGTGACAACAGAATAGAAACAGAGCATTAACGGCGTCCAGCTTGGCTCAGGGAAAGGCTGGGGCGGGGGGCGGGCAAGGGGCATTTGGCTGACCTCCTCAGTCTGTTACTGAATCTGAGGCGCCACAGGGATATGCCAGTGCCCGAGTCTCTGCAACTCGCTCAGCGCGGCTTATCTCTCCCTGGGCCCAGGGGACACGCGACTGCTGGAATGTGGCCGCCCCCTCGGAGCTGGGCCTAACGGAGGGCGACATTGCTATTGTGCTAAAACATCACCCTCCTCAAAATAACAATGGTGTATTGGAAAGATGGGGTGAGGGCCGTTACCCTCCTCTCTTGATGCTGCCATCCACCTCTTAACCTCGCTACTAAAGCACTGATGTACCAACAAGCAAATCACAAAACTTTGTATGCCACTTAGGGAAATTACTGCATCTTCATCACAATTTGCACAATTGTTAGTACTGCTAACCTTTACTGCTATCAGAATTACCTGGGGATCTTGTTTAAATGCAGATTCTGATTCAGAAGGTCTACGTTGGGGCCTGAGATTCTGAATTTCCAACCATCTCCCTGATGCGGCTGCTGCTGTAGACCTGCAGATCACCCTCTGAGCAGTAAGGGTCTCCTTTTAAGGCCCCCCTCTTTCTCCAGTCATTCTTTCTGGATTTGAAAGCCTAGCATCAACATACCAGAGTCCTATGGTGCCAAAAAAGCTAAGATCTCCCTAACACTAACCCTCAATACATGGGCCCACTCATGTGTCTCCCCAGTCCAGGGCACTGTCAACTGAGAGCTAATTCATGAATTCACAGTCCTACCAAGCAGGGATCCTGGCTGAGGATGAGGTAGGTCAGGCATTGTTTGGGAAAGGGTTATGCCCTTAAGTATGGAGAGTGGGGAGTTCAGAGCACTGGGACTTCCCAGGATTAAATCACTGCTCCAGGCTGTCCTTTTAAAATGTAGTCTTAAAGGTTTCTTTATGGCAAAGAAATGCTTTGCAGAGGCAGGGCATCCCTTGGAAGACCAAGGCAAGGCTTCCTCTCTACTAGAGATAAAGCTTTGTTTGCAGAGACAGCTTTAAACAATCAAGTCTGAGTTGGGAGTACTTTTATTTATTTGCAAAGACAGTTAATGTGACTAAGAGGTAGAAAATACCTAGAAAAATATTTAAGAGAGTTGCCTTAGAAATACATTAAGACTAACCTCTGTATTGGATCTGACAAAAACTTAATCAAACGGCTTTTCCTTCCTCTCCCCAACCTCAATCTTTAGTGCATTTTTAAAGGACTGATTGCTGCCCCCAAGGCCTCTGTGCATTTCCCATGAGGACAGAAAGGAATAGACATGTAGGCCCCTGACACTCTATAGGTTTTTAACGGTGAGTAGGCTCACTATATCATCTCAAAATTGATTCTCCAACTGCAGTGGACACCAACATTGGAATAACCCTTCAGAGAGAAAGGGTGTTCAACAGTTCAAGCAAACATCTAGGTCTTTTTACAGTTAAAACAGGTTGAAATTGGGTTGTACTTGCCTGCTGAAACGGCATCCTTAAAGCACCTACGTTGACATAGGGTGCAACTCTACAAGCTTCAAACTGGCTGGCAGCCCCTATGAGGACACCTGTAAAAAATGAGGGAGCAAAACCCAATAATGTGAGGTTAATATTTCTAGCATTGTTTTCCAGGGTTCCAAATGGTACCAAGATAAAACTAATTCCTTTGGAAATGTACTGTTACCTTCCTAAACTGCTGCCATAATTAAAATAAATGTAATTTACTCCCAAGCTTTAGGACTCTCATTAACTGCCTTCAGAGCAGATTTTTAAAATAAGGACCCTGGTTTTCTTTGAGAAGATTTTTCTGTCTTTGTAATAACAAGATTCCCCATTCTCTTTTTACTTAGAATATCAAATGTTCTTTGTCTGAGAAGCATACCTTTATGGAGTTGATTTTCTTGTTTCCTACACTTAGCTCTTCGATTTTGGAACCAAACCTACAAATTGGAAGGAAAAAAGACCTAGATGTTATGACTAAAAAAATTTGAAAATTACCAGAGTACAATGAAAAAAGGGTAGTATTTTAGGCATGGATTGCGAGATGTAGCAAGCAATCTTTGAAATATATTAAAAAATCTCAATTTCCAAAGTTAGAAATGTAAATGAATGACAAAAATAGATAGATTTCATAGACTTTTGCAAGATAAATTGTTTCCTGATAAATTACTATTAATCCTGGTTTCATCTTTCCATGTTACAGAGCTCCCAAGGCCTAAAACTCTCTGGCTGGTACCTGATACCAAAGTGATAATGGGTTTAGATGTTTCCCCAGTAAGACCTGAGAAGAATGTGCTCATTAATAGCCTGTAATATTAATTAGCTTCATCTTCAAGAAAAACCAAACACCAAAGCAAATAGTGACTCTTTTTTTTTCCTGGGGGGGGGAAGGGGGATAAGAGTGGGGGAAGAGGCAATTAGTGTCATAAAAGCCTCACTACAAAGAAGTTTAGAATTTCTCTGTTCCTCTGTGCAGCAGAGTATAACACAGTAGCAGAATAATTGTGCTATTATCATGATAATCTAATTTGCTCTATAGAAAAAGCTGAAGTTAGGATAGTAGAGAAGCATCTGGAAAATAGCTCAAAATTTTTTTAAAGTATGAAAACATAAAAACCAGCAATAAAGTTCACTTCTTATGAGAAAAAAATAACAACATTCTGTGAAAGGGGGGTGGGGTATGAATCAAGTAACTCATGGATATTATTGTCTCCCAGATATTACCTTCCTAAATAAACTTGCCAACTTTTAGAAGCAGTATGGCAGATTTTTAAAAATTCAAATAAAGCTTGCTTTTATAGCCTAATAACACAGCATTATGTTCCAATAAGACAGCATATTGACTGATTCACAAATTAATGTTTAAAAAAACATGAAAGTAAAATATTGCTTCTGAGATTTGTCTTGTTTTTAAAAGCAAGTGTCATAGTCAATGTAAATCTTCAAAAATTCCCCTGCCAGTTAGTGTAATAGAAGGGTAGATTTCATGCCAGGGTGGCATCCTTTGTGTAACTCACATGGCCTGAGGCTTCTTGCCTCTTTTTTCCCCTAGTAGAGTTGGAACTGAGATACTAATGCTCATAACTGTAATAATTATCACCATGTCTTTAAGGGGTTGCTGAGCCTCTAGAGATCTCAGTACACAGAGCAAAGCAGAAGAGGCTTAAAAAGGAAGGCTCCACTGTTGATACTGTGATGACCAAGGCAGCTTATTATTACTTTTCCCCTTTAACTCGACTGCTCTGTTTTTGTCCTGATCCTATTACAAGATGCAGGGAAGCCCCATAAGAATTGTATAGTTCGCTGCAGATGGTGGTCTCTGCGCCCAGAGACCCAGGGAGTATCTGTTACAGTGATACTTTGTAACAGCTGCAGATGTTCAGGCCTAAAACTGCTCCATGTGTTCAAACAAATAATGACCATCATTTTCTCCTATTTTATTATTTGAGCGGAAATACAATCTGAAACATTTAAATTTGTCCTCCATAAACCTAGGATATGGATGCATGTATGTATATAAATTTTCACCTCAACTGCCCCCAAAACCTACTTTTGCCATTCCATTCACCCCCACAGCCATTAGTAAAGAACATCTACTCCAATCCTAATTTTATAGGGTATGGCACGTGCTGGGGCTACACATACCAATATTAACATAGGTATGTTATTTTAAAATCAAATTTCTGTAGGTTCACGTTCTTAAGTGAGGGAACAAAGAGTGACCAAAATGCATTTATTTCTCCGCTGTTTCACACACAGTTTGAGATCGACCGCTAATGGCAGACTGTAAATTTCTGCATTTAACAGTTGCTAATTTTCTTTATAGTCTGTACATCTATAAACCTAATTGGTATATCCGCTTGGCAAACCTAGAGCCCGGAGCAGACCCTCAAGGAAACCCAACTCCAGCGAACAAAATATTCGTTGTAACTTTTAAGGCATCCAGAAGATAAAACGTTTTCTGTGGGACTTTTTTTTAAGGCTTATAAAAGTAGGCCCATTAGGATTAAACCACATTAAAGGCACCGGGAGGCGAGGGGGGTGTGGTTTATAGAAACTCTGGGAGCAAGCCCAGCACAGCTTTCTTCTGCTGAGAACATATGTTGGGATAGGGAAAAAGGGGTGGGGGGAGTTACAAGACTAAGATCTACTTTGGAAAAAAAGACCTCTGTTAAAGACATCCCTTCCCTTCTCACCTCACTCCAGGCACTGGAACCCGCACCCTTGCTGTCTGCCCCCTGGGCTGCCTCTCCAACCCCAGGCGTGCCCCTCCTCCCTCCATGGGCCCAGCCTCCACCTCCTCACAGCCAGGTACCTGCACACGGGCCTCGGACAGCCCCAGCCGTTGGCTCAGTTCTTCGCGCATAAAGGCGTCCGGGTAGTGGGTCTCATCAAAAAGCCTCTCCAGCTCGTTGAGTTGTTCCAGGGTGAAATTGGTCCGACTTCGCCTCTGCTTGATTTTGGTCTGGCCTTCGTCCTCCATCCCTTTCGCATCCTCTTTACGATCCTTCAGCTCTGGGGACACTGGAGGGGGCACCAGGAACAGGGCCACACGTATGTCCACACGCGCACACAGCAACACACACACACACACACACACACACAGATAAAAACAACACAGCAAATTCCATTACCAGGTTTGTCTCAAGAAGAGTGGAAGATCCTGCCCCTTCCCAGAGTTCCTGTCCAGTTCCTCACCCCGCCAGGAGGAAGAGGACCCTGGAGACGCGCAAAGATCAACTCTGGGTGGCCCACCCACGGGCCAGATGGGCATTCACCCACCCAACCCCTCCGCAACTGTGGCTTCAGCTCACCTCCTCACTGTCCATCCCACAGTCCCCTGCCCGCCCCCGCAAACACCAAATCCAATCCACTCACCCTCTCGCGCACTCACTCTCTTCCACCACGCACTGCACAGAAATCAAAAGCTCCGCGCCCCGCCCGTCACCCAACGCGATCCAGGCTGAAGGGCGCGGCGAGGCCACGCACAGGTCTCTCACACCCACTCTTCCCAGAGTGCTAGGCCGTACTCAGGCCAGCTCTGGCCTCCGCTAGCTCTCTGTCTCTCTCAAACTTGTGGTCTAATTTGGTAACAATTGGGCCAAAGGGGCGCAACGAGAGAACAAGACCCGTGTGCTGCGCGGTACTCGGAGCCGTATCCCCTGGCGCTCGGTGCTGACCCAGGGCTCCGGCCAAACCCAGCGCACCACGCACGGGCCGCCAAGCAGTTCCCGTCCCCCTTGTCCGACCCGAGTCGCCTGGGCAGAGACGTCCACGCCATGTTGGCGATCTGGAGGGCTCGCCGCCCACGCCCGGCTAGAGGCGAGAGGCGAAAACTAGTCTCCGGTGGCTCGCGGAACCGACCGCTGCCTTGGTTCTCTCCTTCCCTCTTCCCATTGGAAAGGCCGATTCGACCCTAAACGCTTAAACCCACAGAGATCAACAGGTTCAAGCGGAACATTCGCGATCCTCGGTTTCTATTGGTTACTCAAAGCCTTTTCATGCATCCACCAGCTCGGATGTTTAATAAAATATGCATTTTTTTTCTGCTCTGGGTTTGCACACATCCGTTGCTACTTTCCTGTTCTTCCTTCTCCTCCCTTTAAAAACAGGAGCTCTGCAAGTGCGAGCATAGAGACACCCGAGGGATATGGATATATATATGTGTACATATATATATATATGTACACATATATATATTTAAGCCAAGGGGCAGTGATCAGAAGATACAGTATCAACATAGGTTGCCCTCTGCAACCTTCATCCTCTGCTCCTGAGTCAGAGACTTGAGTTTTTAAGGTGTCAAAGCTGAGTTTAGATAGTCGAGGGAGGCTGTTTGCCGTTTTTCCTAGCCCAGGTTCCCGATCAGCATGGGTGTTAAAAATAATTTCTGGAAGAGCCGGCCTGCAGAGAAATTAATACTTGCCCTGAGCTTGGAAATCAACAGTCTCAGGACTGCGTCTGCCTGGGGTTTAAACCCTATCCTGAGCGCTGGCGTACTCAGCGCCCGGAGCTGCGGCTTCCCGCCCTGGAGGCTGCAATGGGCCGACAGACAATTACGCCAACACTTTCCAAATTTAGGAGGACATGGTGAGGGGTCTGCGGGAAGAAGAGCCTTTAGATCTCAGCCCAACCTAGCATTCTTAGTATGGTGATCTTAAGTGTTGCTGGCCTGTCTAGTTCTCCGAGTTCGTTTTGTGGACATGTGCCCTTCCTCCGGGAAGGAAGTGGATAACATTATAGCAAACATTCAGAGCCAAGTTAATAGGAAAACATTTCCACTGATAGTGTAATGAAATTTGAACATGAAAACACACACTTCAGATTCTGCCAAAGGGGTGAGAAGGCTTTGTCTATTTTGTGTCATCGACAATGGATGCCTCTCAAACTTTTGGGGCTTCAAAGAGGAAAATGTCCACATCCCCAGTTGATTAATAGACTTAATATAATCTTTATTTCGCCCCCAAATTTCCACTTATTGGCCTAAACAGGAACAGACCGTGTTATAAACAACTTAATTGCTTGCTTAAATATGTGATTCTACGCATGTCACATATTTTCTTAATTGGAAAAATATGGCAGCACACCAGTTACTGCAGGGACCAAGTGCCAAATTAATTTTATTGTTGTACTCCTTTGAATTGGTATGGGACGCTCCACCATTTAGATAAAGCCATTTCCTAACAGTTTGCTGGCACTAAAGGATTTTTCCCCCACACAAAATCGGAGTACTGGATGATGCGAAGCACTAACAGAATTGTGTAAATATTGAAAAACAAACCACAAAAAAAAGGAGCTTAAGTAGTCACCCAAGAGAAACAATATAGTCTGAACCTTAGCCTGCCTTGGCCTCATTCTACATTTGTAGCTCAAAGAGAATGGGAAGCTTTGGCCCCCAAGCTCTAGAGATCCAGGTTCTTCGCGGAGTTCGAGTGGTTCTCAGCAGCGGCCCGAAACCTGGGGGGTACCCGAGGGTGGAATCTCATTCTCTCTCATTCCCTCTCTCTCTCTCCTAGGAAAAGGATTCCCGCAAACTCGGCGCTAGATGCTACCCGTAATCCCGCCGCCTGGCCCAGCTGCTGCCAGCACCCCCACCCGCACCGGGCCCCACGAACTTCCCCATCCGCCCGCGGGCCGTCTGGGCTGCGGCCCCGTCCTCCGCCTGGCGAAAATGCGTCTCAGTGGAATGGGAATAGCGGGAGCATCTGAGAAGGGCGCGCGCAAACCCCATACGCCCCCCCACACACACACACACACTCGGACCCCACCCACGACCGTGCACACCACCCGACGCCCACCCCTCCATCATCACTCCAGCTTCCCAACTGGGATCCAAGGGCCCTGTCCGCGTCCCGCCCCCCAACCCGCTGGGCCTCGGGGTCCTCTCCCGCCTAAGAAGAGTCGGAAGGCGGGAAGGGGAACCGCGGCTGGGGGTCAGGCCGTTACCCTCGGTGAGCCGCGGGCTGCCGGGCTCCCTGCTCCTCTCCGCGGCGCCCATGTCCAGCTCCCGGACGGGAGAGCGCCCTCCTCCAGCGCCTCCGCCCGCTCCTCCTCCTCCTCCTGCGCCTCCTCCACCGCCTCCGCCTCCGCCTCCGCCTCCTCCGCCGCCGCCTCCGCCGGCCGCCCGGACTGCCGGGCTGCTGCGGTCGTCGCGGCCCGGCTCCGCGCAGCCGGGCGGCTCCTTGGCCCCGCGCAGCGGCCCGCTCTCCAGCACCTCCCGGTAGGTGATCGCCTCCTTCTTCTCCTTCACTTTCTGGTCAAAAGACTTGGAGACGAACGCCGTAAGTTCTTCCATCGCCGCGGATGCCCGGCAGCCCCGCTCTCAACGTCTCCCAGCCGAGCCCCGCTCTTTTTTTCCTTCTTCTTTTTTTACTGCTCCAGCCCCCCCAATAATAACACATCAATGGGGCAGGGGGTGGGGGAGGAGAGGGGGGAAGAGGAGGAGGAAAAAGAAGAAAAAGAAGAGAAGAAAGAAGAAAGAGGAGAAGTAGAAGGAGAAAAAGAAGTAAGAAGAGGAGGAGGAGGAAGGAGGAAGGAGGAGGAGGAAGAGGAAGGGGGCGGGGGCCGGCGGAGGGAAATGGGAACTGATGCTTCCCTGCCCGGGCGCGCTGGTTCAATGTTAAGATCTTTGACAATTCTTCCTGCGGAGAGTTCAGATCTGATAGCAACGCTGCGCTTGAAGTCTCACTATTTATACTTCGCAAAGGCGGCCCCTTGTTCTGAGTAAATTACCTCCCTTCGCAACTCCGAGGGAGCCCCTTCCAGGGAAGCACCCGCGCCACTACCTGGGGGTGGGGGTGGGGGTGAGGGAGTGGGGGTTGGGGGGGAGACAGAGAGAGGGAGAGAGAGAGAGAGAGGGAGAGAAAGGGAAGAGAGAGAGGGAGAGAGAGAGAGAGAGGGAGAGAGAGATTGAGATTGATTAAGGCTGGAGTCCAAGCAGGCTGGGGCTGGAGTGGGAGGGCAGTGAAGGGGGACGGGAGGGGGCGGGAAGAAGAGGCAGGTCCCAGGCCGTCCGGGTTTCAGATAGCTTCGGCCGCCTGCGCTCTTGGCCATCAATCCAGGATTGACAAGAATCCCTAATTAATTTAATTAGGCGTGGATTTTGCGTTGGTGTCAAGACTTAGTTAAACACTGGGGAGCTGGACCTACTCCGCCAGGGCGTGGCCAAGAGGAAACCGACAAGTGCAGGGCTCCTGGAGTCAGTCGGGTATCCCGGCTCCGCGTCAGGGAGCCGGGCAACTGCTCGTCCCCGCATTGCTGCCTGGTATCCCTGTCCTGCGTCAGGCGGCCCGCACCCCAGACCCCAGTTCCATATCCCGAGCCGGTATTCCAAGTCTACATCCCCGCTCCTCACCCCCCACCTCACCTACACTTCGCAGCTCGGCATCCTGGCTTCACAGCCCTGCCCAGAGTCAGGGTCCTCTACTGCTCCTTTTAGAGGCTTCCCGGCCCGCAGCCAGAGCTGAGGCTGGGTCTTCACCAATCTCCTCGCCTTGGGGAGTTTGTGATTCACCCCATTACTTGCGTCCTGGAGCCCAAGCCGATTCCTCTGTGGACAAACCCTCTCGAAGGGGCCGGTCGATTTTACACATTTTCCGAGCAGCTGTTCCCTGACAGATTCCATTTTAAAATGTTTCTTAGCGCCAGGTCAAAGACTGCTAGACTTCGTCCCCTTTTTGAGGTCTCAGGACCCTCAGCCTATCTCCCCTGTAACTAACTCCCTGTATCCGGACCCCTCCCAAAATGAACTACAGGAGTTCTTCAGCATCCTTGGAAACATTCTAATTGATTTTCTGATTTTGAAAAGCAAGTGATTATCCCTCTTGACTTTGAAAACAAATCGACAGTTAAGTTTGTGCCCCATCTAATTTTGTTTATTGTGAACTATTCAGAAATAGATGCTTGCCGGGAGATAGGATTCTCAATCTCTCTCTCTCTCTCTCTCTCTCTCTCTCTCTCTCTTCTCTCTCTCTCTCTCTCTCTCTCTCTCTCTCTCTCTCTCTCTCTCTCTCATTTTAATCGAAACAGTTATATGGAAGGAACGTCTACATTTCTGCGTCATTTGTATTGTTCAGGACAGAGGTTGCTGTGAGAAACGTGGCCACATATGTATCTCACATTAAAATATTTGCATACAGAAAGTTATATTTATTTCAGTGTGTAAACAAATATACCTCTTCAAGTGTAGCTTTAGGGACGTTTTTAAGTAGTCTGAATGTTAATCAAGGCTTTTTGATATTAAGGTAACTTGTTTACTTTCTTGGACCTAATACTTTTAGTAAAAATAAAAGCAAATTACAGAACTTTGATATGTATATCTTCCACCCATTGGTTAAGACAGCAGCACAAAGTTAACAGGTAATTTGAGAAGTTCCATCAAAGCAACCTGAAAGTTTTGTGAAAAGAACACAATTAAAACAATCTATTCGTGTTTCTAGAATATATGTAAATAGAGGCTATAAATAACTTTGTCATACTACCCTATTCCTCAGATTAAAATGTTCACGTTTGGCGAAATTAAGATGGAAACCACACTTCTTAGAAATATTACTTTGCCTTTTTCCCCCCTTGAATTGTGAAGTTATCTTTTGTTCTTAAAACATTTCATTTATAGCTACTACTTTTAGGAGCAATAATTAAGATCTTTACGGTTCCAGTGCAAAAGCTTTTAGATATTAATGAATTATATGAGTGCTTGTTTTTATTTTATTAAGCTACAAAAAAGACTCAAATAGTCACACTTTCCAAAGTTATATGAATTTAGAAACATGATTTTACATTTAGTCTAGGGTTACTATTTGTAACCACTTTAATTCTGATATCATCAGAGGGAAATAACCATAAAACTTTAATCCTTTGTGAAAATCCGTTTTTGAGGTTATTCAGCAGAATGACCAGAAAGAGCTCTCAAACTGAGGTGTGAAATACTATTCACAATCAGCGCCACTAGAAGTGGTAAGGAAAATAACCACTAGAAGTGGTAAGGGATCAAGAGACTCACTAGCTACTTTTCTTTTGCCCTTTCAAGCACATGAGTTTTAAGTGTGATCTCAAATTCCATCTACTGAGCTTGGGGGGAAAGATGACCACTTTAAAGGTAATCAGGGAAGGCTCAGACACAATCGTCGCGATTCATACCAAATAGATTTTCTCTTAGGTTTTCCTGGCATATTGGCTCTTTGTATATTTAGCAATAGTGGTGTTGATATCAGATGGAGTTAAATCTACAGTGTCTGACCACGGATTCCACTGGCCTAAGGGAAGTTTAGTTTAAAACAAAAACAAAAACCCAAGGTTTTGAAATCACATGCTAATAAATACTCATAAAGTTCTAATGATGCTGTTTCATTAAATAGTAAATATTTTCTGAAAACAGGACATTTCAAAATGCAGTTTTGGTTAAAAAATTTGATAGTAAAGTTCAGTTGACAGCTTACAGACAGATATACAAGAGCCAATAAAATTCAGGACCCCAGCTCTTGAATTATTTAAAATAAACACGTAGTGTTGTAGTTAAGTTTTAAAACGGTCCCTCAAAACTGGTTATTTAAGGTACAGTCATTTATGATAAATATATTTCTGGAGTTGATTTTCACCATCTCAAATATCTGCGGAAAACTGTAGCTTGGGTATCTAGCAGCTGTGAATGAGTTGGTTCTCACAGTCGACCCAAACCAAGGCCAACAGTTTATTTACCTCCGTATCTTTGCGTACTTATAGTAAATAAGGAAAGAATGATATTTCTGCAAGGACAGATACATAATATAGTATGTGTTACAGAAAATGCTGAATCGCTTTAATTTCTATTGGTTTAAATAACAAAAACCTAAACAATTTCTCTTTCAGAAGAAACCTCCTCTCCATGCCTCGGGCAGCTTTCCCCTATTCCTCTAACAACCAGTTACTTTAATGTGAGAAACTAATTTGCACCCAACCTGTGAGTGCCTTCACCTTCAGGGCAGAAGAAACACCGACTTTTAATGCATTTTTGTAAATAAATCATTACATTTTAATCACACACGGCTCTATACAGACACACTCCCATGATTTATTATTGTTGGGCGAGTTTCCTCCTCCTCCAGCTTGATAACCAATTTTGCTACGTGTGGGTGTCTTAAACATAACTTCCTATAACGTAGATTTGTTTACTGATTATCTGTGACGATAACGATGATTACGAAGGCAATAACACTCTTCAGTTCCCATCTTTATTGCTTTTTGGTAATGAGAAAATCAAATAAACAAGCAAGCAAACCCAACACCAAACAAAAAATTGGCGGCGTGACGATCTATTCCCTCGGCACTCCTAACGCCTGGCAGCCTCCATCGATGCATTCGGAAGCTCGGCTGACGCTGCCTGGCGCTAGAACCAGGAAGGCGGTGAGCTTAAACTGAAGCAAGTTCGGAGGACGCCGGGGGCGCCCAGATTTGAAGAAACGTTTCCAGGTTTGCGGAGCTTGCAAGTCAACGGGAGGTGTGACCCCGAAGGCCAGGAGCCAGGTGATGCCTGCATCCGGGGCCTGGAAGTAGGCGCCCGCGGCTGCGGGGTTCCGAGGCCCTGCTCCGGCAAAAGGCGGCGTGGGGCCTGGCGCAGTCTGGCAGGCGACGAGGGGGTGGGCGGAGGCCCCAAGGCGTGCGGAGCGGTGCTATGCTGTGCGCATGCGTCCGGCACCTGGCGGTTTCTGACCCTTGAGGTCGAAGCTGGGGTCTTAGGACGGTGGGCGGCTGTAGAGTGGTGCGAGGTCGCAGGCTTCAGGCTAGGCCCTCTGTCTGGAGGTGGTGAGAGAGAGAGAGTTATAGCCCGCTCTTCCTCCCCATTCCCCTTCATTCTTTGTCCCACCCCATCCCCAGTCCCTGATCATTGATTTTGGGTTTGGGTGCTTGCTTCATCACTGGCTGTAAATAGGGTGCAGCCAGAGAGAGGCCACAACCTGGTGCACCCTGCCCCACCCACTTCACTGTCTCTGCTTCAGATCCACCTCTCCTTCCATTTCCCGGATTCTTCCAGGCTCACACTCTTGCTGAGAGAAGAGATGGTGCAGAGTGAAATAGACTTTCCTTCCTTAACACATAAGTATACTCGCCTTAAACTCTCATTGTCCTTGTCATCAGGACTTGTTGCCTTATGGTCGTAGACCAAGGTCATTTGGCTACTCTTAAACTCTCTTTACTTTGGTGAGATGGTATAATGCACTGTTGTGTATGTTGACTGCTCTTGATTTAAGGTCAGCCTTAACATAATTTCTCAGAGGTTATACATCTTTAAATGCACACTGGAAGCCAACAAATAACATCCCCCCCTTTTTTTTTTAGCATTTTCAGAATTAACAGTAACCTATTTGTAAATCAACCAAGTGGGTACTAGCTAAGTAGTTAACTAAATTCAAATATCTTGTGTCGTCACAAAAAAGTACTCAAGTTGTCAACTTAGACACAAAAGCTCTAAGCGAAGGAGACACAGAGTTCTCAGGTTTAAGGATTGGAGCAGGTGTTACAAGTGAGAGCCCCTCTAGCTTTAGGGTCTATAAATATTCATTTTCTTTGCAGGTAAAGGAGATTTCCTGCTAAGTGGTAGCACTTTATTACTGTATGTTCTTCAATAAGAGCTAAAAATGTTTGAAACTGAGATAAAGGCAGGTGGCAGCTATTGCCTTACCAACTCGACCAGTCTCAGGAAAGAGTTGTATTATGAGTTGGAAAACTTATGTAATAAAATTGTGATAATAGATGTATAGCTATGTTTTCTGCTTTCATTTTCAAACCAAAAGTCCTGTGACTGATAATGCTTTTTCAAAACAGAGATGCTAGTCTACAGATTTTTATTTGCTACAGGAGGAGTGTTTCGACAATTCTTTATCACTTTTGAGCTTTGCTTTGTTATGCTCATTAAGCTAGAATTCTACCTCAGTTCCTTTACTGCCTTTGCATGGTTCTATACTTATGCATGGAATTTTTTATGCTAAATGGTGTTAACCCCATTTTCACTTTTCTCTACCTCATTGAGGTGAATTTCCCATTGAAATGACTATTCTTTTCCCCTTTTTTGGACATACGTCCGAGATAAAAAAGATTATATTTTGATATACTAAGGAATGAGTAGTGTAGAAATAATTATAAGCTGTCATGTCCTCTAGGAATCTTTGTTCTAACTGCCTGTTTTCTGAAAAAGATAATTGTTTCTTGTACCTTTATTAATACCTGGAAAAAGGAACTTCTTGTGTATGCCTTTGAGCTCTCTTTGGATTACCTCATCTTGGCTCCACATCTTCAATCACCTAAACTTTACAATAAGATGTTTTTGTAAATTGATGTCCTACTGTAGTCATTACCTGTTATGGCTTCAATTCTGTAGTGCAATAGTTGGGTGAGGTTTGCAGCGATGAGACTAAACGGACATACTAGAGACTAGAGTGAGAATAGAAAACCAAGAGCTGTAGGAGTTCTGTCTCTGTATCACCTTTTCTGTTTACAGATAGATTGAAAAATTGTTAGCTTGTGGGACTCTTAAAAATCTTTGCTCAATTCATCATTGCCTTTACCAGAAAGAGCTATTAATGTGTCCTTCCTTCCATGCATTGCATCTTACCAATGGAGTTAAATATAAAGAGTTCATACTTACTAGGAGTGTGAAATGTAAATTGGCCATCATGACTTGAATGAGAAGGTATATTCAATTTTATGCTACGTTATGGAAATTATGCTACATATATGGACATTATGGAAATCCAGAGGTAAGTATATATCTAGGGTGGTGAATAAGAATTCAGTGTCATTGATAGAAAAGACAATTTTTGGGTCTACCTCGATTTGCTCTTAGTGTTCACTTCCTTTTCTGAATAAAAATTTGAAGTTATCTATAATAAAGAAAAATGGAGGCTATTGGCTTTTCTCTTACTGAGATTAATTATACTTCAGTGCAATTTTCCTGAAATGCAAATGTATTACTTGAAAAAGTATACTTTTGTGACAGTGGTTTTTCTTTTTAATTAAAGTTTATAGGGGTGACAATGGTTAGTAAAGTTACATAGGTTTCAAGTATACAATTCTGTAATAGATCATCTATATACCATATTGTGTGTTCACTACCCAGAGTCAGTTCTCCTTCCGTCACCATATATTTGATCCGGTTTACTCTCATCTACCATCTCTCTCCCCACTTACCCTCTGGTAACCACTAAACTACTGTCTGTGTCTATGAGTTTTTGTTTCTTTGTTTGTCTTGTTCCTTTGTTGCTTTCAGTTTTATATTCCACATAGGTTTTTCAACTTTATTTTACGTGGCTCCTCTAAGGAAGGATTTTGTATCTCTCATTAACTTTTCTGGGTTAAATGTTATTATTATTGTGGGTGAATTATTTTGTTTAAAATTAAAACGAATTTATAACCAACCCCCCATTCTCTCTTGTTTAAGATACATAATTAGTTGTATGTCCTTTTCTTTTTTTTTCTACTTCTTTATGCCTTATATGGGGACTTAACAAGCTGGACAAGAATGGAAAATGGAAAGAACTATAGGTACCTTAGAACAGTGATTCAACGACTTTTTAGTTTTCGCATCCCTTTACACTCTTCAAAATTGTTGAGGACCCCAAGAACTTTATGTGGGCTATATCTATAAATATTGCCGCACTAGTAATTAAAACAGAAAAATTTATAATATTAATGCACTTCAAAATAACAGTAGTAAACTCATATGGTAACATAAATAACAAATTTGATATGAAAAATAACTATGTTTTCCAAAACAAAACATTCTTAGTGAGAAAAGGGGCATTTTTCCTTTTTTACAAATCTCTAATATCTGGCTTAATAGAAGACAGTTGGATTCTTATTATCTGTTTCTGTCTTCAATTTGCTGTGATGAGTTGTTTTGATTTAAAGTATACGAAGAAAAGCCATATTCACAGAGATATGGTATTGGAAAAAGTATACTGTATTATATTAGTTTCAGGAAAAAGTAGTATATTTTAATAGCCTTTAGATAATTACTTCTTTGATACTACACCAAAACTTGACAAGTAGTAGTTTCTTAAAGGTTGGTCGTAATGTGGTATTTGAAACCATATCAATGATCTTTTCATACTCTGTTACATTAAAATCTATTGGTCTGTCTTGCACTGTGAATGGATTTTTTTACCCATGAATGATTCTGTGACATAATGCATTGGCCTACTTGAAAATACCGGTTCACTGAGTTACACATACCGTCCAAATGTTGACACCCTTCATTATATTAAAAAAAAAAAAATCACATTTGTTAATATCACCACTGATCTCATCAGAGAAATCTTTAAGTACTGGGAAGCTATCAGTCTCATGGTAGCAGATACAAGTTATCCAAAATTCTAATTTTTGCTTGAGAGTTCAAGTTTTATCATTGGCAACAAATAATGTCAGTTTTCTTTGAAATGAAAGACTCCATTTATTTTTGAGAAAATGTCTGCCAAGTATGCAGGTCTGAATAATCATAATTCTTTAAAATAAAAATAGTGTTTCATGATAAAAGCAGCTAGTTCAACTTGCAATTCAGGTGCACAAATGCCTTTTCTCAAGATAACTATCATCAATCAGTATGCAGCATTAGTTAATGTGTATTTCCCATTTCATCACACAATATTAAAAAGATGTGTGCTCAGGTGTTGAAATCTAATAAAATTAATGATTTTTACCGCTTTATCAAGGAGATTCTTTTTTTTGTGTGTGAGCAGTCATTGGATTTATAAAAAGATGCAACAAATTTTCAAATAATACAAAAATATCATTTTCAAAACAATATCAAAAAGTGACTGTCTTTTACCATCCTCAGCTCATAACAGAGCAAATGGGTAAGTGGAATAATCATGCTGTAGCATGTTTCATAAACTGGCAACAGAAAGTTGGTTGAAGGAAAGCAGAGGAATTTTGTCTTTTAAGAATTAGAATCAAGGGGCTCCGTAATCATCTGGCATCTGCTCAGTGTTGTACCTATGGTTAGAAACGTACATGATGGGAACTCCAGGTGTCTTCCGGATGCTTCGTTTAAGGTCCCTGTCACCCATGACTACAGCGTAACACTTGTGTTGAGTTACTCTCTGTACTAAGCAGTCATCTGCATAGGTTCCTCGGGTGTGCATGGTAATCATTCAAATCTTGCATCCTTGGTAATCTTAGAGCCACCTGATACTTTTGCCCCAATTTCTCAATTTCAGCCATTACACAGTCAGTTATACAAGGGATACACTTGGCATACAGACAGTCCATCATTGACTGTACTAAGTCTAGTTTGGCTTTAATGGAAAAATTGATAAAGTTCGTATCAACCAGGGTGTGGGAAGGTGGGCCCAGCTGTGTGTTATCCTGGAAGAATAAGCACAAAGGGTGTTGGGGGACTTCTCTTTCCTTGAGTGCACTGGGATCTTTCTTTTCTTTCTTTTTAGGTTTTAATCTATCCTTTAAGTCTCTGATCTCTGAGACTAAGTATTCGCTTCATGTTTGCATACTTCCTTGTTTTCTTTTTCTTCTCCATGTTTAAGCTGCACTCTTGTTTCTTGCGGAATCCAAGGACATTCTGAAGAACTGCCTTTTTAAAAAAAAAAAAAAAAACTATTGCAGTGAAGAGTGCAAGTGACTGCTAGTACAGTTTGGTGCCATTGCCTTGATTCCTGTTAAGGCACCAGCAGTTTTGACTACTATTGCTTTTACATCATCAGTGTAAAAAGTCAACAGTGAAAAAAGTAAATCATGTTTTAGTATTATAATGAAAATAGTTTTGACTTCTTGAGTCCGCTGAAAAGTCTTAGGGATCCCCAACGATCTACAAACCCCATTTTGAGAACCTCTGTTACACTGGAATGTAGTTCCTCAAGGGCAAGGATTTTTGCCTCTTGTTGATGGATGGATCCCTTATACCTAGGCCTACTTGTATCCTGGATGTTTTCCCTATCAGTAGTGTTAGATCACTTATTTTCTAAATCTAGGTCGTCTTTGTTGGTTTACTGTTCCTTTCAGTGGAGTGTGAGGTATAATATTGAGACTTTGCATGTCTGAAAATGTCTTTATTCTGATCTCATATTAGATCAATGATTGGGCTGGATATAGACCCTAGGTTGAAAAGCATTTTCACTTAGAATTTTGAAGACAAGTCTCCATTGTTTTCTGTGTTGCTGTTGAGAAGTCCTATGCCTTTTGTGATTCCCCCATTTTTTTTTCTCTTTAGGAGTTTCTAGGATTCTCTATATATTCATGGTGTCTAAATTTTTATGAGTTACCATGTTTCTCCAAAAATAAGACCTAGCCTAACCATCAGCTCTAATGTGTTTTTTGGAGCAAAAATTAATATAAGACTGGGTCTTATACTGTATAAGATCCAGTCTTCTATTAAAATAAGACCAGTTATTATATTGTGTAAGTCCTGGTCATATTAAAATAAGACTTGGTATTATAATATATTATATTACATTTACCCAGTCTTATATTAAAATAAGAGTGGGTCTTATATTAATTTTTGCTCTAAAAGATGCTTTAGAGCTAATGGTGCGGCTAGGTCTTATTTTTGGGGAAACACGGTATGTCTGGTATATGTCTTTTTAAATTCATTGTCCCAGGGACTTAGGGTAATTCATGTCTTTTAATCCTGGAAATTCATTTGATTTATTCTTTGGATATTTTTCTTTATTTCTTTTGTCTGTTCTTTTTAAATGGAATGCATATGAATTGGATATTGGACTTCCTGGATTGATCCTCTTTTACCTCCTATTTTTAATCTTTTTCTTAGTACTTTCTGTGAGTCCTTTGACATTATCTTTTAACCCTATTGTATTTTTTTTATTTTCAAGTGTACAAAACAACGTAATAGACATTTATCATTTATATCCCTCACACAGTGATAATCCCCCTGCCCCCATCTACTACCCCTCTGACATTGCATACAGCCATTGCGTTTCCACTGTCTCTATTCCTAATCCTTATTGCATTTTTTTACAAATTATCATTTTTTTAAAATTTCAAGCTTTTTCTCTTGTTCTGTGGATGTTCCTCCTATTCTTGTTTTCTGGATCATCTTCTCATATATTCCTAAGGAAATTAACTGACTTTTTTTCTCCTTGAAGTTCTCTTCTGTGTATTCCTGGTTTACTATGAGTTGCTTTTTTTCTTTCTGTTTTGGTTCCTGTCTCTTACGATCAAAGCTTTCATGATTGGTTATTTTATTTTTTTTTTTATCATTAAAAAGTTAACAGAAAACTGGTTTACAGAAAAAAAGATTAAAGTTTGGGCTTGTTAACTAGCCGGCTTGGTTATAGGGTGTTTGGGTGAGGACCTGGCCTTTTTTTGGAGGTATCTTCAAATACTTATAGTGTAACTTTCATCAGATACTATTCAGTTTTTGCATAGATGAATCCTTTGCCAGAAATCTTGGCTCTAAGCACACAGAAAGTTACAGTATTTACCATTAGTGTAGACTTTCATGTAATCCTTTTAACTTAGTTTATCATCTTTCTGCCCTCTTTTACTGTGCCCCTGGACTTGATACTTTATTGTTTTGTTACTTTTTCCTAAATAAACTACCTTTCCTGGGATAGTCACCTTTCTGGGTTGGATGGGAAGGGGGACCTGGGAGATTACTTCTTTTATATACTTTCTACCAATTCTTCCATTTTTATTTGCATGCCTAATTGTGTCCACCGTGGTAACCGGTATCTAAAATTCCTTATCCTTTCTGATTTTAGCTATGTGAATTGGCTTTTCTCTTGTTGGAATTCTCAGCAGTTGCGTGGTATTCAGTTCTTTTAGCTCTAAATCCTCCATCTGTTTTTCATTTGCTAAAAATTTGTTGACATATCTTGTCTACTGTTCCTGTTGTTTTCTAGTCTCTTTATCTTTGTGAATTTATACTTTTACTCTCATTTTAGTATTTTTTTTACCAGTATAATAAGAACATAATAAAAGCTCATGTTAGCTTAAATGGTTACTTGTGGATAAAGAAAGTTCTTAACTGCTTAAAAGTGAAAACAAGAAAGAAAGAAAAAGCCAGGAAATAAGAAAATTTAATGACCTTTATCACTCAATTATGTACAAATTCCTTAATGGAAACACACACACACACACACACACACACACAAACGGTTATATATAATGGATATATGGATATATATGTGGATATTATGTAGACATATTCAGACCTATGTAGACATATATGTATGTGTAATTTCATAATCGCAGTATTTTGAAGTTGGAAAGGATCATGGTGATCTTTTACCCAGTGCAGTTTCATTTTTCAATGAGGGAACTTGGCTTAAATATACTAGCGATTTACTGAGTTTCAAAACCAAGTCTTCCCAATGTTTTGTTGAACTATAAAATGTTAGAAATGTGAACAACTTGGAGGTTCAGAACTATATTGAAAGTCTATTGTTGGCTCTCAGTAAATAGCATATAATTTTGAATTGAATCCTAACAGTAGTTTTCAACTGGTAGTGCATTGGAGTGCGGGAGGGGATGGCTCACCTGACAATTCTGAAAACAAAGCTGTAATTTAACACATTGCTTTGTTTATAGTAGTGACATTTAACTTATTTTGAATAAGTGTTGAAGGAAAGTATGAGATTTTTGTTTATCTGATTCATTAACCATTTATCTTAACCATTACATAGGATTGAAAGATAGCTAATAACTATGTCATTAAAGAAAAATAAGATTGCGGATGAGAATCTAAAGGCTAACTTTAAATTAAGACAAGTTTCTTATCAGCTATGTTAATTCGTAAATATAAAAACCTTAAGTTCTATTTCTGTATGTTTTTTCCATTTGTTTACTAAATATACAAACATCACCAAAGCCATATAGAAAATAGTTAAAAAAAGAAAAAAATTATCCAGTTTTGTTACTTAAATATTATCAATTTTATCTTTTGCTCTTATTCATATTACATATTTTCTTAAATTGTAGTCTCGGTAGATACAGTTTTAATAATGCTATAATGGATACCTTCATGATTATACCTTTCTTTTAATAAAAACATTTCAGATATATTCCTAGAAGTAGGATTACTTTGTAAAGAATAGTCAACATTTTTATGACCATTTAAATTGTTATTGCTTTCTGGAAGGATTATACCACCACACTATAAAGATACTAGCATTGTGAATAGCTGACTGACTTCACAATAACCTCATCAACTTTGGCACTTAATATTTCCTCCCTCACATTTCACAAGTGACATGTAGATAGTGTATTGTTTCAATTTGTACTTTGTTGATGACGAATGAGTTCTTATCCATTTACAAAAATTTAGAATTTTCAATTAGAAAAACGTAATTCTAAAAGATGGTAAAGTATCTTTTATCTTTAGGGAATGTGAAAATGAAGGATTAGGTAGTTATTCCCTAAACCAAATATCATGTAGTTAATAATAAATGCAACTTAAAAATATAAGAAAATTGTTATAAGGAGCTGTCCTGTGGGTAGACTCTTTTGAGAGACATTTGAAAAAATTTAGGACAAATTCAAGTGTTTGCAAATTGTACAACCGGTTAATTGATAATCCTAGAAGACTGTACTAGAACTGTTTCTCATGTCTTGTCAAGATGCCAGGTACATTTAAAATTCTGCTCCGGGACTTCAAAAATTTTTATAAAGTTTTAAAAAAATTACTTTATTTTATCCGTTGTGCCATTATGTTAGCAATAATTTTCTTTGAATTTAAACTTGTAGAAATGGGACGCCGGTCATCAGATACCGAAGAAGAAAGCAGAAGCAAGAGAAAAAAGAAACACCGTAGACGGTCATCTTCAAGTAGTTCTTCAGATAGTAGGACATACAGCCGAAAGAAAGGTGGAAGGAAATCAAGGTCAAAGTCAAGATCTTGGTCCAGAGATCTTCAGCTTCGCTCACATTCATATGATAGAAGGTGATTTTTATAATTTTTACCTACATAGTAATGAGAGTGACATTCTTTAGAGTGTTTATGTTTTTGTACTTTTAATTTTTCTGAGTAAAACATTTTTCTTTTAGTAGTTGTGTGTTTATGAGGGTTAAGTCCCAACGCAAAGGTTGGTTGGTTGGTTGGTTTTCGCCAGGCCCAACCCATGAGTTCAGTGTCTTCATCCTTTGTCTAGTTTTTGTAGACAAGTAGATATAAACTGGTACAGTTCTCACACTATATTATCTGGTAATATTTGAGAAGATTGTATACGCCTTAAGACCCCTAATGTC
Organism: Rhinolophus ferrumequinum; assembly: GCF_004115265.2. Lineage (NCBI taxonomy): Eukaryota > Metazoa > Chordata > Mammalia > Chiroptera > Rhinolophidae > Rhinolophus > Rhinolophus ferrumequinum. The sequence goes on along the minus strand of NC_046285.1, from coordinate 81,252,740 downwards.
TTCATTAGTAGCTATTTCAATCACGAAATTATGAAATCAATCATCTGACTGTTCAAAAGGAATAACATTTTATTTCTGTCTGTCTCTAGCAATGAGTAAGACATAGTAAAAATGAGATGATTTTTTAGAATCTAGATGATTTCTCCTTAATGCTCATAAATTTTTTTATATCAATAATACTTGATTATATTTTATTTCAGGCGCAGGCATCGATCAAGCAGTAGCTCTTCTTATGGCTCTAGAAGAAAGAGAAGTCGAAGTCGCTCAAGGGGTCGAGGGAAATCCTATAGAGTTCAGAGGTCTAGGTCAAAAAGCAGAACAAGAAGGTATGCCATATCAGATATTTGTAGCTTTGTAACACACTATCCCCAAATTTAGTGACTTAAAGCAGCAATCATTTATTTTTTCATGATTTTACAATCTTGCCTGAGCTCAGCTGACAGTTCTTCTGTTAGTCTTGCCTGGGGTCACTCGTGATTGTAGTTATCTGATAGCTTGACTGGAACTTCATGGTCCAGTGTGGCCTCAGTCTAGCATTTGGTGCTGGCTGTTGGCTATTATTTGGGGTGCTTTAGTTTTCCTGTGGCTTCTTGTCTTCCAGTAGGCTAGGCTGGGCTTTTTCATATGATGGAAGTATTTTAAAAAGTTGCAACAGTTGCAAAATCTCTTAAGGTCTTGCCTCAGAAATAATCCAGTGTGTTATGGAGTGAATGGTTTGTGTCCCCCCACTAGATTTGTATGTTGACGCTCCAGTCCTCAGTGTAGCAGTATTTGGAAATAGGGCCTTTATGGAGTCCTTAAAGTTAAATGAGCTCATACAGGTGGGGTCCTAATACAAGAGGGCAGGAGGCCTTATAAGAAGAGGGAGAAAGAGATCTTTCTCTTTGAGTTTGCACTCAGAGGAAAGGCTATGTGAGGACACAAGTGAAAAGAAAGCAGTCTATAAGCCAGGAAGAGCCCTTACCAGGAACCAAATCAGCCGACATCTTGATCTTGGACTTGTAGCCTCTAGAACTGTGGCAAGTAAATTTCTGTTGTTTAAGCTGCTCGGTCTGTGGTGTTTTGCTGTAGTAGCCTGAGCTGACTAATACACATCACTTCATCTCTGTTTTCTTGCTGTGCTCAAGGGCCAATAATACAAAGAACAGCCTCTCTGAGGAGAGTTGTACATTTGGGGCAATGATAGAAAATATGGTTGAATAGGATGGTGACCAAGGTATGGAGGGACTTGATAAAAGTAGGCATTCAGAAATTATTGAACATCTCTGAGCAGCGGAATGTTAGGATAAAAACAGGAATTTAGTAAAGTTAGTTTCTTTTCCCTGCTTACCTCTTCATACTATTATTAGGCTGTGATTGTGGGGGTATGTTAGCAGCCTGGTTTTGTTATCTAGGCATAACATTTTATAAATCTCTCTATGAATCTGAAGTTGGATAATAGTAGTAAAGTCCAAATGTTCAGCTTTTCTGGCCTTGTATTATTTTTTGCCTCAGTCTCTTCTTTGTACAGATTCCACAGATAAACTTTGTATTACGTGCCTATACATGGACCTGAGTTGCTAGCTTTGTTTATTTGAGCAAGCTCTTTCTTCCAGTTTGTTGCTTTATCTATACTTTGAGAAGTGTTCCTACCCTTTAATGTTCAGTTTTATTTAACCTTTAATTCTCTTCTGCCTTAAATCCTTTTTTGATTTTTACCTTTTTACTCCCAAGTCAAATTTAATCCACCCTTTCTGTGACCCACCATTACCTGTGGTTCCTGATATGTAACAGTTACATTATGAATATTGTGTCTTTGTTGTTCTCATGTTTTATAAACTCTTGAAGGGGGAATCGTTTGGTACCTAGCATAATACCTTGCTTAGTAAACATGCCTTGATTGATTGGATAATTAATTGGGGATGAAGTTAGGTAGAGAGCTGATTTTTGTAGTAAGGAAGTTTTATTGATTTGTAGAAGGAAAACTTTATTTTAGATGTATTGATTTGTCTAAAAAGAGGCTGATTACCAGAAAACAACTTCAATTGAAATTTCCTATCAGTGGGAATAGAAATAATAATCCATGCTTTTATATGGTCTTTTTCAGTTTATAGGGTATTTTCACATACCCTGAACCAATCAGAGTTTGATTAGGAAAACAGAAGCCACTCAATTCCAAGCATTAGTGTTTTAACACAGGAAATTAAAGGCTTTATATAACCTTTAGAAGGGCTCAGGGAATTAGGGAAGCTGTCACTGATTATTTCAGCCTGAAGCATGGAAGCTGGTTGTTTTCCCAAAAGTCACTGAAAATCTTAAGAACTCTCCAGATTTAAGAAACTGCTCACCTGGAAGCTGCTTCTCTGCCTATCTATTAGGTTGGTGCAAAAGTAATTGCGATTCTTACAGTTACTTTTAACCTTTTAAACTGCAGTTACTTTTGCACCAACCTAATATTTAAACAGCTACCTCCAGACAGGAATCTGGAAGTGTTAATTTCTTTTCCTTTGCAATGCAAGGAAGACCTTAAAAGGAATGGCAGTGATGTGTAGTCAACAACAAACTGTATAGCACACAGGCATTTAGTAATTTGAATTTTATAACTCTGTCAGGCAGTCATTTAGGGTAATACCTTTATTTTGTAAATGAGGAAACAAGTTCAGAGGTTATTCAAAGTAGCAACTTCTCCGCCTCTTGCGTTGACGCTTCTGCATTTAACTGCCAATAACTAAATAACCTGGAGACACTGAAAAGTCCTAAATTTTGAAAAAATACAATATCCATGTCTTATATCCTATACACTATATTATTTTGGAAAACACATTTTAGGAATTTTTTCTTCAAAATATTTAAACTGAGTTTCTAGGTTAATCTTTGTTTAACAAGATAATTGAACAACTCATTCCTTGAACCTTATATATAGTTAATCAAGGCTTTAGTTTAAATGAAGAAAATGAAAGTGGCGAGTTTTTCGTAGATAAATTACTATATGACTTTAAATCTGAAGGTGAATTGTTAATGATTTCTGTGCTTTTTAATAGAAATGAGTGATTTCAGCCAGGGAAAGTCAAATACTTTCAGAAAACCTTTGTTTTTACATGTGCAAAATATAATTAAAAAATGCGGCATATTCTGGGGGAGGGAGGGAGGTGGGGAATCTAATGTGTGAAGTTTGCTGCACTTTCCATGGATAAGTTATAAAGTAATTAATGAGTATACTTTTTAGTATAATTTTTATGTTCTTAAGTACTCAAGTTGTGACATATACATATAATATCACTTACATGTTATATCACTCATATAATATCACTTCCTTTTGCAACAGTGAGAAACCTATTCCTCTTATCTAGTATATTTACTTTTTTCCTCAGTTCTAGAATACACAGAAAATAGTTTCAGAATTTCTGATATGTGCCACTATGAAAAACAAACTTACAAACCAGAGTTCAATATTTTTTATGATTCTTTTTATTTTTATTCTGGGGGGGGTATAATTCTCCCCACTTTTGTAGTTAATTTCTTCGAAGAGTTAAGTTCATTTGTTTCTGTTTATATTTTAAGTTTTCTATTCCCCTAAATTTTTTTACTTTATTTTTTTGTCCCCTCCCTTTATTATAGTGTATGAAATATTAACGTGGTTTCAAAAGAGAGTACTTACATAGTAAAAGGTGTATGCAGAGAAGTATCACTCCCCTTTCTCCCTAATGTCTTATTCCTAACCATGACCGAGGTAACTAATTGTATTAGTTTGATATTTTAGCTTACCTATGTTTCCTTTTAAACAAAGTACTAGTTATATCTGTGGCATGCTCTAAATATTATTTTGCACTTTGCTTTTTTTGTTGTTGAATACTAATATATTTTGGAAATCACTCTATCAATTAATAGTAATCTTACTCATTTTTTATAGTTGTTTAGTACTTCATTGTGTGAATGTATCACAGTTTGTTTAGCCAGTCTCCTAGGTATGGACATTAATAATATGGTACCATATTTTGTAGTTATTATAGTAAAAGGCTGCCGTGATTAACCTTGTGTATGAGTACTTTTGTATGGTTGGACGTGTGTCTTCAGAGGAAACTCCTAGAAGTAGGATTGCTAGATCAAAAGGTAAATGTAGTTTTGATAGAAATTGCCAAATTCCTGTCAATGTTGTATGAGAGGCCTGTTTCCTCGCAGCCTCACCAAGAGAACATTTTTAAATATTTGCCAATATGATAAATGAGAAATGGTATTTTAGTGTAGTTTTAGTTTTTATTTCTTTTTCTCATCTATGAGGTTGAATATCTTTGCATATGTCTGAGGACCATTCTGTCTTTTTTGCGTGTGAATTTTCTCTTCATGTCTTTCGGGGTTTTGGTCTTTTTTTCCCCTTTAATTTTTAAGGGTTACTTACTAGATATATTAACCCCTTAGGTGTGGTACAAATAGCAAATATTTTCTCTCAGCTTTTCGGTTGTCTTTTGATTTTACTTATGGTATTTATTGACCATGCAAAAGTTTTTTCTGTTATATAGTTAAATTTATCACTCTTCTTTCATCACATCTTTCCTTATATTCAGAACATAGAGGAATTCTTTCCTTACATCTAGATGTAGAGGGATTTGTTGATGTGTTTTCTAGTATATCTGTTTCATTTTTTTACAGTTAGACGTTTTGATATATTGGAATTTATTCTTGTGTATGATATGAGGTATGGACCTTTTTTCCCCCAATTGGCTGTTGTCACGTCACAGCCATCTTTTATTAAAAAGTCTATCTTTGCTCCAGTGATTTTGTGATGCCAAATTAGTACTAATATCCAATTAGTACGAATGGACTAAATTCCGTTAGTACCTGAGTCTTTTTCTTGACTGTATATGTATTCTACTGGTTTGCTTGTCTAGTTATAAACTAGTACAACACTTAAAATTATAGAATCTTTATAGTATATTTTAATGTTGGGCTAGTCCCCCCTTTGACTTTTAATTTTTCTTTTTCAGTGTTTTCCTGGCTGTTCTTTTCATTTCATGTGAACTGTTTATTTTTTCATATAAACTTTGGTATTAATTCATTTAGATTCATTTAAAAGGCTTGTTGGTATTTTGGGGGGGATTTTATTGAACTTAAAAATTAAGGAGAACTGATATCTTTATCATGTTGAGTTGTTCAAAGAACAAAGGGGTGGTTTTTCATTTGTTATAGTCTAGTATTTTTGTGATTCAGGAGTGTTTTGAAGTCTTCCTCATATAAATTTTACTCATTTCTTGCTAACATTACCTTGCTAATGTATTATTCCAAAATATTTTGGTTTTTTTTACTACCAATGAGGTTTTTCCTACCATTATAATATCTAAATAGTTATTGTTTCTGTGTATGAAGTCTACAGAAGTCTGTTTATTTTACTTTTTTCAATTTCATTGAGATATAATAGACATGTAACATTATGTAAGTTTAAGGTGTACAATCTGTTGATTCGATATACTTATATATTGCAGAATTATTACCACCGTAACCTCAGCTAACACCTCCATCATGTCAGTCACATAATCACCGTTTCTTTTTTGTGAGAACAATATTTCAGATCTCTTTTAGAAACTTTCAAATATACATATAATACAATGCTACTAACTACAATCAACATGCTGTACATTTGATCACCAGAACTTATTCATCTTATACCTGGAAGTTTGTACTCTTTGACCCCATTTCCCCCACTCCTCAGCCCCTGGTCAACACCATTCTAGTCTGTTTCTCAGTTTGGCTTTTTTAGATTTTTCATATAAGTGATAAAATACAGTATTTGTCTTTCTCTGTCGGACTTATTTTAGTTAGCATAATGCCCTCAGGGTCCATACATGTCGCAAATGACAGGATTTCCTTATTTTTCATGGCTGAATAACATCCCCCATACCCCTACATAATACAGAAGGTGCCAAGAAAACATACACACATTTTAAGAGAGGAAAAAATGTATTAAAATTGTAATACAATAAATGACGCTAGCATTCATTTGATTGGCACTATCTTTTTAGTGAACGTTATGCTACGTGTTGCTACCTTAATTTACTTCAACTTTGAAAAGTAATACATAGATAACGTCTCTTAAAATGTATACTTTTTTTTGGCACCTCTGGTATATAACACATCTTCCTTATCCATTCAGCTGTTGACCGACACTTAGGTTGTTTCCATATGTTTGTTATTGTGAATAATGTTGCAATGAACATGGGAATGCAGATATTGCTTTGAGATCCTGTTTTCCTTTGGATACAAGGTGTGATCAAGAAATACCGTGATTGTTTAAAAAAAAAATTATTACAGTAAAAAACACATTGCCATGAATCCCCCTCAAAATACTCCCCCTCACTTTGAACAGACTTATGCCAGCCATCATTCTTGCCACTTTCTGAAGCAGTTCTGGAAGTCCTCTTTCATGAGTGTCTTTAGTTGTGCTGTCGTGGCTGCCTCTATGTCCTGAATTGGTTCAAAATGTTTACCTTTCTTGGTCATTTTGACTTTGGGGAAGAGCCAGAAATCGCATGGTGCCAGATCCAGTGAATAAGGTGGAAGAGGACACACCATAATGTTTTTATTTTACAGAAATTGCCGTGCCAGAAGTGATGTGTGACACGGAGCCTTTCCATTGTGATCACAAAATACGATGAATGCTGCGCCGAGTGCCATCCAACAGAAAGGCAGGGATCTTCAATACAGGAAGCAGCGCATCGAATCTTAGTAACAGTGTGTGATAAATTTCAGCTTGTTGGGTGCAGTCAGTTGGGTGTGAGCTACGGTTGAGAGAAGGTATGTTTTAAAGTGTGCTGTAAATCACTCTCCATCATGACAGTGCTCTGTGTCACGCATCGCTTCTGGTGTGGCAATTTCTGTCAAATGAAAACATTACGGTGTGTCCTCATTCCCTCTTACTCACCGGATCTGGCACTGTGCGACTTCTGGCTCTTCCCCAAAGTCAAAATGATTCAGGAGATTGAGGCAGCCACAACAGCGCAACTAAAGACACTCACAAAAGAGGACTTCCAGAACTGCCTCAGAAAGTGGCCAGAACGGTGGGATAAGTGTGTTCGAAGCGAGGTGGAGTATTTTGAGGGGTATTAATGGCAATGTGTCTTTTACTGTAATAATTTTTTTTTTAAATTTAAACATTCACAGTATTCTGTGATCACACCTTGTACATCAACATACTTATCATAAAGCAGAGTTTAGTATTCCTTTACAAATTTTTCTTTTGAAAGCAAAAACTTAAATTTTTTTTTTGAAGCAAAATTTATATATATTGAAATACGCAAAATTTACACACACTTGTTGAGTTGTGACAAATGCATGTACTTGTCAAGATATAGAACATTACCATTACTATAGAAAATTCCATCATAATCATTGCCAAATTTCTGCTTACGTTCTCAGAGGCAGCCACGGTTTTGATTTTTTTCTACCATAGATTAATTCTCATATTAGTGTTACAAATTTTTATTCAGCACTGTACTTTGAGACCTATCCATCTTGTGTACGTCAGTAGTTCATTCCTTTTATTGACTAGTATTCTATTGTATGGATATATCACATTTTTCCCTAGAATTTTATGTAAATGTAATCATATAATAGTAATATTTTGCACATGGCTTTTTACAGTTAGCAAAATGCTTAGATCTGTGTTCCGTTTTTGTTTTTTTTTTGCTAACTGGTGTATGTACCATAGTTTGTTTTTTGTTTTCCTATTTATAGGCTCTTGGGCTATTTCTGGGTTTGGCTGTTATGAATAAAGCTATTATAAACATTTCTTTGACAAGGCTTTTTATTGATATATATATATATTTCTTTTAAGTAATAAACTTAATGAGTCATAGGGTAAGTGTCTGGTTTAGTTTTATAAGGAACAGTCAAAAATTTTCCATGGCTGTATTATTTTGTATTCCCACCAACAGTGTACATGAGTTCCAGTTATGTGCAAACTCACCAACACTTAGTGTTTTCAGTCGTTTTAACTTTAGGCAAAGTGGTAGGCTTTAGTAGTATCTCATGGTGTTAACTTGCATTTATAATTTTAGCTTTTATGTTTGTATGTATCTGTGATACTCTTATATTGTGGTAAAAACACAAATTACAATTTTTAACAAATTTTCAGTGCTTATTTCAGTATAGTTAACCATATGCACATTTTTGTACAGAAAATCTCTAGAAGTTTTTCACCTTTCATGACTGAAACTCTGTACCCATGGAACAACAACTCCCAGTTTCCTGCTCCTCCAATCTCCTGTCATCACCATTCTGCTTTTTGTTTCTATGAGTTTGATTGATTTAGACAACTCATATAAATGGAATTATGTACTTTTTTTATGTTTAATTTGCTTGTTTCACTTAGCATAATGTCCCTAGTTTTATCCATGTTGTGGCACGGGACAGGCTTTTCCTTCTTTTTAAAGCCTGAATATATTCCATTGTGTGTATGTACCATATTTTATATTTAGTCATCCATCAACAGACACTGAGGTTGCTTCCACATCTTGGATATGGTGAATAATGGTGCAGTGAACATGGGTGTGCAAATATCTCTTCAAGATACTGTGTTCAGTTCTTTTCGGATATATACCCAGAAGTGGAATTGTTGAATCATATGGTAATTCTATTTTAAAATTTTTGAGGAACCTCCATATTGTTTTCCATAAGAGCTACACCATTTTACAATTCCACCAATAAAAGTTCCGGTTTTTCCATATCCTCTCCGACACTTGTTGAAAAGCTTTTTTAAAATTTTTAACACTTGTTAAAAAGTTTTTTTTTTTTGATAGTGGCATCCTAACAAGTGGAAGGTGATATCTAGTGGTTTTGATTTGCTTTTCCCTGATGATTTAGTAATGTTGAAAATCTTTTCACGTGTCTGTTGGCCACTTATACATCTTCTTTGGAGAAATGTTTGAGTCCTTGAAACGTTTTTAAATTTTTTTTTTTGTTAATGAGTTACAGGCATTACAAAAAATTATTTTGGATATTAACCCCTTATTTAATGTATGGTTTGCAAATATTTTCTCCAACTTGATAGGTGGTCTTTTCACTCTGTTGATTCTTTCCTTTCTTACATAGAAATTGTAGTCTCATTTGTCTATTTTTACTTTTATTACTTAAGCTTTTGGTGTCATATGCAAGAAATCATTGCCCATTTCAGTGTCATGGAGATTTTCCCCAGTGTTTTGTTCTAGGAGTTTTATAGTTTTAGGTCTTACCTTTAGATCTTTAATCCATTTTGAGTTAATTTTTACATATGGGGCAAGGTAGGAGTCCATTTTTATTCTTTTGCATGTGGATATCCAGTTTTCCCACCATTTATTGAAAAGACTATCATGTCCTCTTTGTGTAGTCTTGTTACTGTTACTGAAGAGCATTTGACTATATACACGAGGGTTTATTTCTGGACCCTCTGTTATGTTCCATTTGTCTATATGTCTGTCTGTATGTCAGTATCATACTATTTTGATTACTGTAGCTTTGTAAAGTATTTTGAAATCAGGAAGTATGAGGCCTTCAGCTTTGCTCGTTCTCAAGATCCTTTCGGCTTTTTAGGGCCCTGTGAGATTCTATATCAATTTTAGACATGGTTTTCCTATTTCTGCAAAAAAAATGCCTTTGAGATTTTGATAAGGATTGCATTGAATCTGTAGATAGCTTTGTTAGTATGAACATTTTAACAATATTAAGTCTTTCCAAACCATGAACATGGGATATCTTTCCATTTATTTGTGTCATCTTTAATATCTTCCTGCTGTGTTTTTCAGTAAACTTTTGTCTCCTTGGTTAAGTTTATTCTTAACCAAGTTAAGTATTTTGTTCTTTTTAATGGTATTATAAGTGGGATTATTTTCTTAATTCTCTTTTCAAATTTTTCATTGCATAGAAACACAAGTGGTTTTTGAGTATTGATTCTGTAACCTGCAACTATTGAATTTGTTTATTAGTTCTGTTTTTTTTTGTTTGTTTTGTTTTGTTTTGTGTAATCTTACGGTTTTCTACATACAAAGTCATGTCATCTGTACATAAATAATTTTACTTCCTTTCCAATTTAGATGCCTTTTATTTTGTTGTTTTAGTTGCCATAATTGTTCTGGCTAGGAATTTCAGTAATATGTTGAATAGATATGGCAAGAATGGGTATCCTTGCCTTGTTTTTGACTGTAGAGAAAAGATTTCAGTTTTTCACTGTTGAGTGGGATGTTAGCACTGGGCCTTTCATATATGTCCTTTATTTTATTTCTTTCTATTTCTAGTTGAGTTTTTTTTTTATCACGAAAAGGTTTTAATTTTGTCAAATGATATTTTTCCACATCAATTGAGATGATTATGTGATTTCTGTCCTTTATTCTGTTAATGTGGTATATTACATTTTGGTATATTTAACATTCCCTGCATTCAAGGGAAAAAAATCCCATTTGGTTATGGTGTATAATTGTTTTAATGTGCTGTTGAATTTAGTTTGCTAGTATTTTGTTGTGGATTTTACATCATTATTCATCATGGATATTGATCTGTAGTTTCCTTGTAGCATCTTTGTGTGGCTTTGGTGTTAGGGTAATAATGTTGGCTCATAAAATGAATTTGGATGTGCTTCCTCGTCTTCATTTTTTTGGAAGAGTTTGAGAGGGCTTGTCATTAAGTTCTATTTAAATGTTTGGTACAATTCTCTAGTGAAGCCATCTGGTCATGGGCTTTTATTTGTTGGGAGGTTTTTGATTACTGATTCAATGTCCTTTTGTGTTACAGGTCTGTCCAGATTTCTATTTCTCCATGATTTAGTTTTCGTAGGTTGGATATATTTAGGAATTATTAATTTCTTTTAGGTTATCCAATTTGTTGGTGTATAATTGTTCATAGTAGTCTCATAATACTTTTTATTTCTTTGGCATCAATTTTAACGTGTTCTCTCTCATATCTGATTTTAGTTGAGTCTTCTTTTTTTTCCTTAGTCTAGTTAAGGGCTTACCAATTTTTTTGATCTTTTCAAGAAACAAACTTTTGATTTTATTAATTAAAAAAATTGTTTTTCTGTACTCTTTTGATATTTCTGCACTAATAATTAACCCCTTCTTTCTGCAAACTTTTGGTATAGTTCTTTATTTTTCTAGTTCCTTGAGATGTAAAGTTAGGTTTTCGATTTGATATCTTTCGTCTTTTTTAATGTAGGCATTTCCATCTATAAACTACCCTCATAAAACTACTTTTGTTGCAACCCATAAGTTTTGGTATGTTATGATTTAATTTTCATTTTTCTCAAGATATTTTCTAATTTCCCTTGTGAAAATTTCCCTTGTGATTCCTTCTTTGAGTCATTGGTTTTTCAAGAGTATGTTGTTTAATTTTTACATATTTATGGATTTTTCTAGTTTTTCTGCTGTTGTTGATTTCGAGTTTCATTTTGTTGTGGTCAAAAAAGATAGTTTGTAAGTGTTCAATTGTCTTAAATTTGTGAAGACTTGTTTTGTGGTCTACCATGTGCTCTGTTGTGGAAAATGTTCCACGTGCACTTGAGAAGAATGTATATTCTGCTGCTGTTGGGTGGAGTGTTCTGTATATGTCTGTTAGGTTTCATTGGTACAATGTTGTTCAAGCCCTCTGTTTCTTTATAGATCTTCTGTATGGTAGTTCTACCTGTTATTGAAGGTAGAGTATTGCAATCTCCTGTTGTTATTATGTTACTCTCTATTTCTCCTTTCAGTTCTGTCAATGTTTGCTTCATATATTTGAGTACTTTGATATTAGGTATATATGTAATTGTTGTGTCTTCCTGGTGAAATAACCCTTTTGTTATCACCTAATGCCTCCTTTGACAGTTTTTCACTTAACCTCTATTTTTTCTAATATAAATATGTCCATCCGTACTCTCTTTTGATTGCCATTTGCATGGAATATCTTTTTCCATCCTTTCACTTTCAGGCAATGTAGACAGCATGTAATTGCATCTTGATTTTTTAATTTATTTAACTAGTCTGTCTTTTGATTAAAGAGTTTAAGTCATTTAAACTAATTACTGACATGGTAAAGTTACTGTTGCCATTTTGGTAGTTGTTTCCTGTCTATCTTGTAGCTATTTTGCTTCTTTTCTTCTCTTGGTGCCTTCTTTTGTGTTTACTTGATTTTTTTGTATTAACATGCTTTGATTCCTTTCTTACTTTCTTTGTGTATCTTCTATTGTAGGTATTTTCTTTGTGGCCACCATGGGACTTACATAAAACATGTTACAATTAGAGAAATCTATTTTAAGCTGATTACAACTTAATTTTAATCATATACAAAAAATCTGCTGTTTTATATCTGCCCACCCCCACTTTATGTTATTGATGTCACAAATTATATCTTTAGATATTGTGTATTTATTAACTAGTTTTATAGTTATAGTTATTTATTTTTTTAAAGACTTTTTTTTTTTGGAGTAGTTTTAGGTTCATAGAAAAATTGAAAGGGTGATATAGAGATTTCCCATATACCCTCTGCCCTCACATATGAATAGCCTTCTCCATTATCAGCATCCCCCACACCAGAGGGGTACATTTGTTACCACTGATGAACTTACATTGACTTATTGTAATCACCCAAAGTCCATACATAGTTTACATTACAGTACACTCTTGGTGTCGTATATTCTACTGGTTTAGACAAATGTATAATGTTACATGTATCCATCATTAGAGTTTCATACATAGTAATTTCATGCCGTAAATATACTTTGTGCTCTGCCTACTTCATCCCGTTCCCCCTAACCTCTGGCAACCACTTATCTTTTTATGGTCTTCATAGTTTTGCCTTTTTCAGAATGTTATATAGTTGGAATCGTATAGTATGTGGTCTTTGTAGATTGGATTCTTTCACTTAGTAAGTTTCTTTCATGTCTTTTATTGGCTTGATAGCTCATTTCTTTTTTAGTGCTATATAGGTTTCCCTGCTATCCAAAAGTAGAGCATTCTTATGAAACATTTCATAAGCCAAAATGGCACAAAAAGCAGAGTATCTTCTGGTTTCCAAAAGTTTTGAGTTTATGCCATTTCACTTTTAGGAAGGTGTACATTAGTACCTGTTTTCTCTAACCAAAAGAAATCTGAGGGGGCAGCTGGTTAGCTCAGTTGGTTAGAGCACAGTGCTCTTAATAACGAGGTTGTCTGTTCGATCCCCACATGGGCCACTGTGAGCTGTGCCCTCCACAACTAGACTGAAATAACTACTTGACTTGGAGCTGATGGGTCCTGGAAAAACACACTTAAAATAAACTAAAGTTAAAAAATAAGAAATCTGAAGAAGATTTTCCCTTTTAATGTCAAAGTCATTACTGTACTAATGTAGGTCTTTGGTAAAAGTGAAGTGGTTTAACTCAGACTATTGAAAAGCAGGGAGTACCTGTAAAAGACTTCATTGTCTGGATGTGTCACAGCTTTTTTATCCATTCACCTACTGAAGGACATCTTAGTTCCTTCCAGGTTTTGACAATCATGAATAAAATTGCTGTAAATAACCATGTGTAGGTTTTTGTGTGGACATAAGGTTTCAGCTACTTTGGATAAATACCAAGGAGTGTGATTGCTGGATCTTATGGTAAGAGTATATTTAGTTTTGTGAGAAACTGCCAGACTGTTTTCCAAAGTGGCTGTACCATTTTGCATTCCCACCAGCAATAAATGGCAGTTCCTGTAGCTCCACATCCTCACCATCATTTGGTGTTGCCAGATTTTGCCATTTTAGTACGTTTTTAGGTATCTCATTTTAATTTGCATTTCCCTGATGACTTACGTTGTGGAACATCTTTTCATATGCTTGTTATATATCATCTGTGTATCTCCTTTGGTTGTTTCTTAAGGTCTTTGGCTCATATTTTAATTTGGCTGTGTGTTTTCTTATTGTTGAATTTTAGAAATTTTTTGTATATTTTGCCGAGTTCTTTATCACATGTGTCTTTTGCAGATGTTTTCTCCTAGTCTGTGGCTTGTCTTGTTATTCTGTGGACATTGTCTTTCACAGAGTATAAGTTTTTATTTTTGTATCACACTGATATTTTTAAGGGAAAAGTATATGGCATTTTCAAAGTACATTTTATAAACAACTTCAAAATTCTTACCATCATTGAAGCCATTTTCTTAAAACAATTTTTGTTCTTGACATTAGGACTTTTAAGATTTCTCTTTGAAACTTTCAAATATGCAATATAGATTATTAACTGTAGTCACCATGCTGTACATTACATTCTCATAACTCTTTTTTTATTATTGGAAGTTTGTACTTATGACCTCCTTCATCCATTTTTAAGAAGTTTTAAATTTTAATGTATTCTAACTTACCTATTATTTCTTTTATGGATTATTCCTTGGTGTTGTATCTAAAATGTAACTACCATATCCAAGGTCATCTAGATTTCTCCTATGTTATCTTACAGGAGTTTTATAGTTTTGTGTTTTACACTTAGGTCTGTGATCAATTTTGAGTTACTATTTGTGGAGGGTATAAGATCAGTGTCTAGGTTCATTTATTTATTTATTTATTTTTGTGCGTGTCTAGCTTTTTTAGCACCATTAGTTGAAAAGACTGTCTTTGCTCCATCGTATTGCTTTCATTCCCTTGTCAGAGATCAGTTGACTGTATTTACGTGGGACTACTTCTGGTCTCTCTCTTCTGTTCCATTGTTGTATTTATCTGTTCTTTTCCTAATAACATACTGTTTTGATTACTGCCTTTATAGTAAGCCTTGAAGTTGAGTTATTTCAGTCTTCCAACTGTATTCTTCTCCTTCGATATTGTGTTGGCTATTCTGGGTCTTTTGCCTATCCATGTAAACTTTAGAATCTGTTTTTTGATATGCACAAAATAACTCACTTGGATTTTGATTGGGATTACATTGAATCTAGAGATCAAGTTGGGAAGAACTGTTATCTGGACAATATTGAGTCTTCATATCCATGAACATGGAACATCTCTATTTAGTTCTACATTGATTTCATTTATCGGAGTATTGTAGTTTCCTCAAATAGATATTGTATATTGTAAGATTTATACTTAAATACTTAATTTTGGGGGTGCTAATATAAATGGTATTGTATTTTAAATTGCACTTGCTCATTGCTGGTATACAGGAAACTTTATTTTCTGATAATTTCGTATTTAACAAAAACTTACAAAAATAGTATAAAGAATTTTTGTATATCCTTTACATATTTTCTTTAATTGTTGACATTTTGTTAACATTTGCATCTTTATATAATGTGTATCCACTGACATAGTTTCATAGTTACTTTTTATGCTTTTGTCTTTTAAATTCTATACCAGAATTAAAAGTGCTCTATCTGTTACCATTACAATATTACAGTATTTTGTATTTGTGAGCTTCATATTTTCATATGCTTTTGTGTTTCTGTCTAGTGTCTGTTCATTTTAACTTGCAGGATTCCTTTGCAGGTCTAGTGGTGATAAACTGTCAGCTTTTATTTATTTGGGAAAATCTTTATTTCTCCTTTATTTTTGAAGGATTGTTTTGTTGATTAGTATAATCAGTATTCTTGTTTGGAAGTTTTTTTCTTTTGGCACTTTGAATATATTATTCCACTCCCCTGTGACCTTTAAGGTTTCTTCTTAGGGATCCACTGGTAATCTTATGGAAATGCCCTTGTACTTAATGAGTTGCTTTTCTCTTGCTACTTTCAAGATTCTCTCTTTGTCTTGGACTTTTGACAGTTTATTTAAAATGAGGCTTGGTGTGGGCCTCTTTGGGTTCATCCAGACTAATTGGAGTCCTTTGAGCTTCTTGAATTTGGATGTCCATTTCCTTCCTCATATTTAGGAAGTTTTTGTCCATTATTTCTTCAAATAAGCTCTCTGTTCCTTCCTTTCTCTTTTCCATTTGAAACTTCCATAATGCATATATTGGTCTTCTTATTTGTGTCCCATAATTTTCTTAGGCTTTTTCCTCTTTTCCATTGTTTTTTGTTTTGCTCGTCTAGCTCATTGGTTTCAGAATACCTGTCTTTGAGTTGACTGATTCTTTGTTTTGCTTGTCAAGTCTGTTGAACCCCTCTAAGGAATTTTTAAATGCAGTTGTTGTATTCTTTAGTCCACCATATTGTTTGGTTCTTTATTGTAGTCTCTATCTCTTTGTTGATGTTCTCATTGTGTTCATGAATCATTTTTCTGATTTCATTTAGTTGTATATGTGTGCTCTTTTGTATATCATTAGATGTCTTTAAGACAATTATTTTGAATATTTTCTCAGGTAAATTATAAATTTTCCTTTCCTTTGGATTGATTTTTGGAGATTTATTTTTGTTGCTTTGATTTGGTTTTGTTTCCCTTTTTCTTTATGAGCTTTGTAATATTTTGCTGAGCTTAGGAACTGGTTTCGTATGGACAATACTGTCACCAATCCATCCTGATATAGATTTGGGGTCCTCCAAAACCTTTTTCTGGAGGTTGCAACTTCTTTAAACTTGTGTAATTTCCCATTTTGAAGTTTGCCAACTTTTTTTGTAGGAGTTTATAATCTCTTGCTCCCTCTGGTGTGTGTCTGTGGTAATTCACGTTCTCTGGTGCTGTAGCAACTTTGAGCACTGCTCTCTTTTTTGTCACTGGCCCCCAGGCATCCAAGTATGCTAACTCCCTATCAGCACTCTGAATCAGGCAAGACATATATCTTTTCTCTGGGCAAGTGTCCAAAAATCTGGAACACTGGATTCATGTTCCACTCTTCTCCATCCTTCCCAAGGTAGAAACTTTGAGTTAGGCACCCTCTTCTGGTTGCACTGAGCCATGTTGGCCATTTTTTCCTGCACCACTGGTGCTCTGCTTCCCCAGCAAGCCACTACCTTTCTCCCTTGTTTCAGCAGCCCTCAGTTGTCCAAACTGTCCTGGTTCCTAAAGAGTTCTGAATCAGGAAAGATGGAAACCAGCCCTTTGGGCAGCTCTCTGTAAAACTGGAATGTTGGACACATGTTCCACTTTGCTCTACCCCACACCCTCCAAAGGAGAAGCCATGAGTCAAGCTAAGCTGAGCCAGCTTTGGGGAGGGGGTGTTATGGGTAAAATGATGGCTCTTCTGATCTGTTTCAATTTGGCTATTCTTGGCTTTGCACTAGCCTGGAGTACTGCAACTTCATTGGTTTCTGGAGTTCTCATGAACATATTTTGGTCTGCATATTGTTTTTATGTAGTCTCTGTAGTGCAAATGGGGGCTGGGACTTCTTAGTCTGCCATCTTGCTGACATTATTCTCAAATTGCTTTTTGTGTATGGTATGAGATATAGGTAGACGTTCATCGTTTTTTCCATATAGGTGGTCTAGCATCATTGAAAAAAAAGTTTTATTTTTCTACAGAGTAATCTTGGTGCCTTTGTCAAACACCAATCGACTGTATGACTATATGAAAGTGAGTCTATTTCTAGACTGTTTCATTCCATTGAGCTGTCTGTTGTTATATGAGTATACCACCATTTTGATTACTATAATTTTATAGTTGGTCTTAAAATCAGGTATTATTTTTCATATTTCCATATGAATTTTAGTATTGGCGTGACAATTTCTCAATCCTACTAGAATTTTTATTAGGAGTTTATTGAATCAAGAAAATAGGAGAATAAACATCATAACAAATTGAGTCTTCAAATCTACGAACATGGATTAGCTCTCCATTATTTGGACTTTATTTCTCTCAACAATGTTTTGTAGTTTTCACTGTAGCAGTCTTCTATATCTTATGTTAAATTTATTTAAAATTTTTTTGATGTCAATGAAAAAGGAATTATTTCTAAGTTTTATTTTCCAATAATTTGCTGTCAATATATAGAAATGTAATTGACTATATATTATGTATTTTGCACAATGTATATTTTACATATTTTTATATATTTATTTCAAATCTTGTAACCTTGCTACTCTTATTTGTTCTGGTATTTTGAGTATTACTTAGGATTTTCTGCAAAAACAATCATATTACAATTAAAAACAATCAAGAAGTATAATTGGGTTATACTTCTTGTCTTTAAACTTTGTCATGTATTCAGTTTTGTTGGCTCTTTGCATTGTCTATGATTTCCAGTACAGTGTTGAAGAAAAGTGGTGGAAAAGGTATCTTTTCCTATCTTAGGAGGAAAGTCTTTAACCTTCAAATCTTATGTTAGCTGTAGGTTTTTTGTGCTGCCCTTTATAAAACTGAAGAAGAACCGTCTATATTTCTTGTTTGCTGGTAATTTTTTTTTGGAAAAAAAGGGTGTTGATTTTTGTTAAATGCCTTTCTTATTCATTGAGATGATTATGGTTTATTTTCTGATACATTTCATTTTCATCTTGTTTTTGTTCTCACTCACCTCTTGATTTGTTTTCTAACTTTGCTAGTCACTTCTATGTGTTAAAGATTCCACAGTCAGCTTGATTTTCCTTTTATTGCCTCACATGGAGCTAAAACAATGCTATACATTATACCATATCCAAACACCCCTTTATATGTAGCTGGCATTGAGGATTTTTACAGGTTTAGTAATGAGCTAGGCATTCTTAGACAAATATTTCCTAGTGTTATTGACTCTCTGGGCTCTTTGGCATGAATAATTTTTTCTTAATAGAGAGATATTTTGATTTTGATTCAAGAAGTGAAATTAAATAACTTTTTGTGTGATATGAGGTAATCATTGACTTAGGTGATTTCTTAAAATTGTGCATGCTTTTACTACATATGTATGAATATATCATATTCTCAGTAGGAACTTATAATAATAATACTTTCAAATTTCATTTTTTGATGTTAGGTTTTTCTAGAGTAATTATAAATATATTTATAAAATAGCTAGTATTTATCCATTTAGATAGCAGTTATTGTATATAAACTTTTGCTATATTTTGTAAACCCAAGGAACGGCATTTGAAATCAGCCATTTCTTTAATGAATAGTTTTGTTTCGTTTTCTCTTTTTCTCTTTTATGCTGCAACTAGGTCTGTATACATAGGTAGTGCCATATTCTTCTATCTGCAGACTTGGGGAGTTAACATAAATTTGAAGAAACGAATGAATTCTAAAACATTATTTTCTTGTTTCATGAAGTGTAATGTTTTAATTGACCTGTCTCTGTGATTTCTTTTCCCTTCGATGCTACATAGGTGTCTACTCAAGAGACATTTAGACTAAGTGTGACGATAAGAGAAGCATACCACATACACGTGAGCACACACACACACACACACACACACACACACAGAGCAGACAGGCACTGAATGAGGCAGTTTAAATTTGTATCCGGTAGACTACAAGTGTGAAGGGTATTAGGGAAGAGCATGATAGTTGCTGTTAGAGAAAATTAGGAAAATTTTTATTAAGAATGTGCTACTATGAGAAGAATAAGAAATATTTATTAATTGGAAAATGAGTGTACCATGATTTCTGAAAATCCATTTATCTAATAAGATAGTGTATTGAAAGTACTATGTAAATTATAAAAACCAGTAAAAATGTTAGGATTTTTTAAAAAAAAATTATTTTAATTATTATTCCTACATACTATGTACTACAATATAGTTGTGAGTTTGCTTCTATTTTATCATATTTTGCTAGTTTAACAGATTTTAAAAATATGTTTATTTTCTCCATGCCTTGATTATCTCTTTAAGGAACAAAAGACAGCATTTCTGATCTCACTTTTCTTTGGTGTTCTTTTCTGAGTATTCAAGAGAAAGATTGTACTTTATTTTAACCATGTAGTATTTCTTCAACTTGATTAATGCTGAATTTTTTTAAATTTAAAAGTTAGAGTAGCCTCTTTAAAATTATAAGATTATTGCTGCATAAATAAGTAATCAAAGAAATGATTCTTGTTCACATAATAAAATCTAAGTAGTAAATATCTGGGAATCACAATTTCTTACTGGGTGATCCTTTTCTTGTTTTTGTAATGTATTCTTCCTTCTCATACGTTACCTGCATCATATTGCTTTATTGAGTTTTACAGGTATTTTCTAATCAATGAATGAAATCAGAGCTCCTTCAGAATTCATTTATTTATAATTTTTTTCATTTGTCCATGAATCAAAATTAATCATTGGTGGCTCCATTAGAAAACTACTGAATATATAACCCCAATATTCATATACACTGAAATATGGATTTTGTACTTGGAAAGCCTATAGATGGGTAGAATTTGACTTCTGGAATATATGGATATCTAGAAAATAGAAGATGAGGTAAGATGAGAATCTGTTTATGGAAAACATGTATTACAATTTATCCTTTCTCATTTCTAGTCTGAATCACATACAAATATAATGAAAAACTAATTCATTGTTTAAAGTTTAAACTGCCTGTGAAACAGTTACTGAACTTTAGTTGGGGAGCACTTTAATGAAAACGTTTTAACATCTACTTATGAAAATTATAAAAATGACCCAAATAGTTGATTTTGTATTTTTATTTTATTCTTTTATTAACCCATTGATCTTTATTTTGTCTTATACCTGAAAATAAGAACAAAATGTGTGCTTATAGAGCAATTATTTTATTGAGGACATATCTTAAAAGTCAAGAAGTGAAG
Organism: Rhinolophus ferrumequinum; assembly: GCF_004115265.2. Classification (NCBI taxonomy): domain Eukaryota; kingdom Metazoa; phylum Chordata; class Mammalia; order Chiroptera; family Rhinolophidae; genus Rhinolophus; species Rhinolophus ferrumequinum. Next base: position 81,232,230 of record NC_046285.1, on the reverse strand, counting down.
CTGCTTGGTAATGCTATAAATTTAAAACTGTCCTACAGCAAGACAGTACAATGCAAATATGACTTAATAAGATCACAAACTGAATTTCAGTGAAACAACCAAGATTTACATTAAATTAGGAATTTTAAAACTGATTTAGTTTGTTTTACTGAGCATTTGCTTAATAACATTTTGCCTTCTTGCAATCTTTTTAAAGACAATAATTCGTCTGTGAAATGCAGCCACATCCTCAGTAGAAAAATTGAAAGCAACAGCTCACTTTCTGAAACCACACATATAGCGATATAAAGAAATATTTCAGCTCTACAAAATTTAATAAATCATCCCATTTCCTAATTTGATCATATTAGATGCTGATATGGAAGAAGCATTTCAAATACCATCTCCTCATTAATATACATCAGTCTGGGGAATAGAATGGAATACTTATGCAGAGATGTCACAGTTACTGTGTCTTAGTTTACTAAGTGGAACAGGTTGATGTGATACTGGGTGCTATTTGTCAATGTCTTGTTAAAATGGTTTGGGTCGAGTTATGGAGTCCAGAAAGACGGCGGCTGATAAATCAAAAGTGGATTGAGTGGACAGGAGGCAGTGATTGATACTGTGACAGGATATGAAGAAAGGAACCTTGATACAAGCATGCATGATATTGAATATGAGAAGGAAAATGGCCCTGGAGTATGGATATTATTCAAGGAAATGAGAATAATAATATCAGCCTGAAAATATTGCTGGCTGAAGATTAGTGTAGTCCTTATTAGAGCATAATACTTTGTTAGAATGGTAAGGGTGGAATTATGTAAAAATTTATGTGAGAAGAATATTTTAACCTATGTCTGAAGACTCTTTAATGATTATTTATTGTTTAAGGTAGGTTTAGCCTTGTTTTTCCAGGCTAATTCCCAATCATTTGTTAATAAGCATCCTAACTCCCAGTAAAATTAAAACATTTTTTCTGTTAGATTATTTTAAAGAACATTTACCTTCATTTCTTGATTTTATAGAATTATGCATTCAGAGACCAAACTTGTATGTATATGAGTATTTTGTATACGAGTATTTTGTATACATTGGTTTTGACTTATAAAATTACATTGTTAAGTTTAAGTGAAAATTTGCATTGCACAGTTCCCAGTATGTTATAGATTAGTCATTTTGAATGGCAAATGAAAGATCCCTGACAGATCAATCATTTCACAAAAATCAAGGCTGTATATACTGAATTTTCTTCTATTGAATTATCAGTGAAATATTAGTTGATGTCAGGGAGTTCCTGTTGGGAATCTTTTTTTTTTTTTTTTCTGGAATCTTTTGATTAGTGCTACTTTTGTCCTTCACAGTGTATAAGTGGGAAGAACTTTCTTTTGCTTCCTCTCTGGAGGAGGTCTATATCTAACACTGGCAGAATAAGAGGTTCTTTGGAAAGGTTTTCAATTAACTTTTAATTATATAGTATATGAGAGACAAAGATCTGTGGAGTTACCAATTATACTGTTTGAGTCTAGTGTATAATGTCTTTTTCTTTCTCTTGAGAATTTATACTTTATGACATAATTTTTGTTAAGTATGTAATAGAAAACATTTGAAGGGAGGTATGGCAAACTAGTCAGGTGATTGAAACCAGTAATGATGAATTCATTGATAATTTTTTTCTAGCCCTTTATAAAAATTCTGATCAATGTGTTAGTATTCCTGGATTCTTCAAAGCTCACTTAATTAAATAAAAGTTATTTTTGGGATTACGACCTCAATATTTGATAAACCAACATCATTGTATCATCTAAAAGACATAATATTAGAACTTAGTATAAGTTCTTAACTGTGCTGTTTATTGCTACAAATTGTTTTGTGAGGCCCAGAATGTGATTCTGATTATTTGAAGAGGGAAAACAGTCATTTCCAAATTACAGAATACATAGTTTTCTGGAGTTTCCCCTCCAATTCGTTCTTTATATGACAGCCAAAATGCAAATCTGATAGTACCTCCCGTATTTCAGTGGTTTAGAATGAAATCTAAATATCGATGAGGCCCGAGGTCGTTCTGTGATCTGGTTGGTTGGTGCCTTTTCAATCACATCTTTCTAATCCCAGTCATACTTAGTTTTTCTACAGTTCTTTTTTCTCTGTCACAGCTCTTAAACATATGGTTGCTTCTGCTCAAAATGTTCTTTTCTCTCTCTCATCCTCTTGTGTTCATCTTTGAGGTCTCAGCTTAAAGACATTTCTTTGGAAGACCTTCTCTGTCCTCCCAGACATGGGTACGATCTTCCATTATACGTAGTACTCACAACTCATAACTGTGGATTTTAGCAAGCTTCCTAAAGCTGATCCTAGTTACTGTTATAGAAACATGGGTATAGTGTTGTTAGTTTTCAACTTATGTATTGAGGTTTCAGCTCAATAATCGTCTCTTCTTGCTTGATTCTCACTTCTATCATGGAGAAACTAATTTGAAATGATAGAAGATGACATTAATGACAAATTAGAAATAGTATAGAAAAAGTTCTGGATCAGGCTTTCTGAATCTCAGTGTCCTCATTTATAAAATGAGTATTGAACTCATTCTAGCTCTAATTCTGTTTCTGAATTGTCTGAGGATGAGTTTGACAATGTATAGTCATTTAAACAAAAACTTTGTTTTATAATTTTTCACTTTCAACTTTTTCTTTTTAAACTAATGGATGTGCATGCTATTCTGCCTTGTAACTGAGCTCCAAAAGAATAATTAAACCTACTTCAAGGAACTGAACTTTTACTCACATTGACATTATTGCCTAATCGGTCAGCTTCTGCTTGCTTCCCTACAGACCTCTAGTTTGCTCTCGTTTTCTGTAGAGCTTTTATTCTTTGTGCATTTGTGTTGGAAATGCTCTTCTTATGCGAATTTTTATTTATCTGATTTATAACTTGAAGAAGTGGCTGTGAGGCCCTTGAGAGCTACATGTGTGGAATTGGGCTAAAATGTTATTTTAGACTCTTTCTTTTTGATGAGGAAGCTGAGACTAAAGAAGTTAATTCCAGGGTAACCAAGTAGTGGCAGCTGAAGTGGTTCCCTAAGTGTGTGGTGATTTTATGGCTTCTCTTTTCACAAGGTGTTTTTTTCCCCCTGTAGTTTTTAAATGGGCATAGATCACACAGGATCAATAAAGGAAGAGAAAATTCTGGAGGAGCAAAGCTGGGCAACATTGTTCTTGTACACAGATGGTCTGAAAGTGAGTTTTCTGCTTGGGGACAAAATAGAGCATGAAATGACATTGTACATTAACACAAGAGGTTATTAATTTGTTTTAAAAATCTGCTATATTCCTGTAAGCACACAGCTAAGTAAATGTGTTTGTATTGTTTCTTTATTTAACTTAGGTAGTGTATATTTGTAAAATTTATCCAAAATGAAGATGAAGCCCAGACTTTGGGTCTAATGATGGATAAAGTAAACTTTAATTCAGGTGTCTATTTATTTTTATTAATATGCCCTTGACTGGAACCAGCAGCAGTTTTGCATTGACATTCAAAACAGATGGATTTTTAATTATTAATTCTCTGGAATTAATGAGCTCATTTTAAAAACAGGGTACTTTCCCCTTATCCCATCTTCTACTTCTCTGTTAAGTGTTTTTTTTAATTAAGATTTTGTAGGTTTATAACATATAATTCAAATTGGTCAAAAGGTGAACTGTTAGGTATTAGCCAGGAAATCCCCCAATTTTTGAATAAAAGATTTTATATAGCTCTGTAGTATTGGGTCAATTAAATAAATGAATGCTGTTTTTTTGATAATTTGCTTTATGATATGCCCTTCCTGTTTTCAGGTATTTTAAATCAGTTTAATACTTTCACATCAACACTTGTTGTTTAGGCCCAAAAGAAGTACAGAAAAAATTCATAGTTGTCTTCACCTTCAAAAATTAGTAGATTAAGAATACCCAGATTCTTAGTTGGCACAAACAAGAACTGTGTTCTCTAATGATGAAATAGATTTTTTCATAGACATTTCTCCTCAGCTTTTTAATTACAGCGCCATTCTAGTTCTTCTGTTCTCGACTCATGTCGGAGCACTTTGCTGCCCAGATTTCCACCTACGTAGCAGGGCAGCTGTGTTGTAGGCAACCCCATCTGGGGATGCCTACTTTTCCGGGTTTTAGCCAGTTTCACTGTTGTGCAGAGTGGGGTGATGACTAAACAGCTGAGTGATGATCTGTCCGTTTTGATTTCCATTGCTCCTCTTCACTAGTATAGATAACCAGATATTGACTGTACTTCTTTTGTTGACTGTACTTCTTTATGCAATGTTGACTACCTTATCAAGTTAAAACCATTTAATACGTGCTTTTGGTTGAGGTGAGTTCATTATAGTAGTAGCTGAATTTCTTGTGCCTCATATACTGTGGAGCAACAGAGGAAAGTCAGATGCTATGTAGGGAATGCTCTGTTTCCTGGGCAGAGCCCAGGCCAGAATTTACCATGGTGGGTTGCCGTAGGCACCACTATTGGATACAACAAATTGCCAGTGCCTTTTATTGGATGGCTTCTTGAATACTGACGGACACTTAAATTAGTCCCTGCCCTAGATGAGCTTATTGACATAGATTTCCATTCTGATTTTTCTCTTTATCTTTGTCTACTTAATTTTTTTACATTATCATGGTATAACCCAAGGTAGAAAATAATATCTCATGATGTGTGTAGTGGAGAAGGATAATTTATTGAGAATGAAATTATTTCCTCCTATTCATTCCTATGAAATTGCACAATTATAGAATCTTGCCAAAAATATTGATAATGATTACTTAAAATACCAAAGTGATTTAAAAGTAGGTAAGCTGTTGTATGTTCTTACAGTGGTGTTGATTATAAGTAAAGGAGTCCTTAGTTATGCATTTTACTTTTATTTTGTTTCTTCTGTATTTCACTCATTTTTGGGTAAGGAAGGGCTCTAGAATTCTAGAATATGTATTTATAAGTCTGTTTCTTAAAAGATCATCATATTTGTTCTGTTTTATAGCAACAGTGCTTAATATTTAATGACATTTTGTTCTAGAGCTTATGATTTATATTTTTTGAGAATGAATATTTTTTCATAAGCATGTTTATCTTGTGGGTACTGTAAGCTTTACAGTTTACAACTACAACAGGAAGTGCAGCTAATACCATCTGTAACCTCATATGAAGTTGTGTCTTATTGATAGAGGTGAACTTCAGTAATTCCTAGTGGGTTTTTAAAAATACTTAGAATAAACTTTGCATTCACAGAGATTAGATATGAAATTAATATATAAAGATACTTTTGCTGAAACCCTATAAAGAGTCTTCATTTCTTGAAGTTATATATGGGAAGGACATTTTGCATTCTAACCTTTCTACCATCTGTCGAAATACGTAGTAAGTCTTTTTCCTTATAAGATGATTGTGACAAGAAATAAAAAAAAACTTTTTGGTATTATCTACTCTATAAATTATTTCTTTCTTCAATCTAGATTTTTTTAGAGTTTCTATTAGTTATTCTAATTTTTGTGAAATAATCCCTGTTCACACTCTGTCACTGCCTCTTGCCTTAGGAATCTATGCATATTGTGCCAGTTACCTTTCCACATTATTTCCAGGCTGAAAATTCTGAAGTTTTATAGTTCACCTTCAAGTGGAAGGCCCCCATTCTTTACCTTCCTAATAATTTTATTTTCACATACATGCATTGTCTGGTTCTTGTCAAAAGAAATAGACTTAGGTAGTATTTTCTTTTCTGTTTCCAATATGCTTTCTGTTAATGGCCACTATTACAGTTGGCCTTTCTGACTATAACGGCACATTGGAAATGTTACTCTTCAGGAAATAGTGTATAATGACTACCAGATCTCTTTCCAGATCTCTCTTATTTTATGAGTATAGTAATCCCTACTCATTTATGAGTTTGCCTTATTTGAAATTCAGGTATAATGTAGATTTACTTCTGTACAGTACATGTTTCTCAGAACCTCTGCTGGACATCTGGGTCACTTGTTTCCACCTTTGTTCTTTTGCCAGTTGCTTCTTAGGCGATTGGTCACATACATATTAAGTGTCATGAAAATATATTTTATATATTTTATCATTGAGCTATGTGTACTACCATGTGGTATTTGTAACCCTTATGATATTGGGCAAGAAGAGATTAAAAAGAATGTTGTTTGTGCTGTCAGAGCTATTCCTGCCGAAGTGGATGTCTAGTAGTGCTACACATAAAGTGCCATGACAGTGTGAAATGAAAGGCATATTGTCAGCTCAGACTCCACAGAGTATGGACTCAATGCCAAAAGGATTTATAATGACTCTCCCATCATCAAGCTTGTGGAATACAGACGAAGGAAGCAAAGCTCTCAGGTGGGAGACCAGGGAGCTATAGCACCACAAAGCATTCCTATTAATTTGTAAAATCAGTAACTAGCTTTTGTAACAAATGGTTTTTAAAAAGCAAAGCTTTTCATAGAAATTTGTAGGTACAGATTTGGTTTTTAAAGTCTATTTTGAGGAGGTGTATAAGCAGAGTCTAAGAATGGACCTTCAGATGAGGTGTGAATGAATTACTATAACCAATAATGAAGTGGAAAGAGGCTTTCAAAAGAAGTCCACAGCTTTATTCAAAGGATAGAGAAAATTCCAAGTTTATTGGTGTATCAAAAGCAGGAGAATCTGGTTCGTGGTTGATTCTTAACCTTTCTTTGATCATATCAGATGTAAAGTGAGATGTCAAAGGGAGAATCTGATGAAAACCATAGATCTTTCCAGAAAATTTCATATATTTACGTACATAGTGTTCCATGTCCTTTAGGGGGCGTTCACTGACGTCCTGAAACTCCATGGACCCACTAGGTAAGAACATTTCTGCCAATGCCAGGAACATTCAAGCAACTTTTGGAAACGAACTTGAATGACTATGTAAGTCTAAATATCTGTGAGCTAAGAGAGGCACAGGTCCTTCCTGGAATTTACTTCCTTCTCTTCCTATTTTAGTTACATTATTGTCTGTTTCAGCCTCAGTAGTATATCTTCTCTTAATTTCAAAGATAAATTGAAAAGTATAGCTTTGTACCAATTTAGGGCAGGGAAATGTCTTTGGGGTTCTTTGTTTTGTGTATTTTTATGTTAATGAACGTGAAATATATCTATGAAGCTTTGTAGATTGTCTTGCAATCACATTAAAAATTAAGATTATGGCTTTCTTGTCTACGAATTCTCCTACCATGAGGATTTTCAAGAAATTAATTCTGACTGTTTGAGAGCATATACTTTATTACCCATTAGTTCTGTTATATTGTACTTCCTTCATTGCAGATATTTGTTTCTTTGTATGATCTCTCTTTGTTCTCTCTGTTGAATTTTGTTAGGTTTGCTATTTCCCTATCATTTTCACATGAGAAGATTTCGGTATTTGTTTATTCTAGGTAACTTATAAACATGTTAAATGAGTTTGATTCTATAGTCATCTTGGAATAGTTCATTGTGGAGTACTTTTGGATTACAGTTAGGGGTGCTGACTCTCCCATGCTGTTGAAAGTCTATGTATCACTTTTGGTTCTCTAAAAACTTAACTATTAATAGCCTAGTGTTGACCAGAAGCCTTACCAATAACATAAAGTTGATTAACACATATTTTGTGTGTTATATGTATTATATACTGTCTTCTTACAATAAAGAGAAAAGAAAATGTTAAGAAAATCATAAGGAAAAGAAAATACCATTTACAGTATTTATTTAAAAAAATAACATGCTTATAAGTGGACCCATACAGTTCAAGCTGGAGGTATTCAAGAGTCAACTGTATATTATTTTTTTATACCAACCAATGAAGAAAATGCCATTTTTTTTCAAACTTTCCTTTCTCTACTTGTGTCTTAGGTTACCTGAGCTTCCCCTATGATAGGGATCAAATGTTACTCATTTTGTATCATCAGTTCCTATTGTCATGGTATTTGCCTAATAGTACCTTTCGGTAAATCCTAATAGTTGGTTCAGTGGCTTGAACGAATCATTAAATTCCCTATTTCTAACACTGGTATTTTAAAAAAATAGTCTCTACTTGAGACCTTTGTTTACGAGGCTTTTTGAAAGTCTTAAAAATTACCTTTGTTTGATGCTCTTTAGCTCCAGAAGAAGAGTTGTGTGCATTGTCAAGTATAAGCCAGACCAAATCAACTCTGAGCTTGAGTTTTGCTTCCTAAAATTCTGGCTGATTGGTTGGAGTCTTGGGAGGGAACATTACAGAAAAATAGTAATAATGTGCTTTTAAAGATTGTAAGATAAAAATCTTCGAAGGATGTTCAGGTTGGTTTTAAAATTGTTCATCACATACAGACTTATCACTTTGTTAGAAAAGGTTGAAGAGTGGTGTTAATTGAAAAATAATGGGTTAAATGTTACACATCAAGCAATTTTATTTTCTAGGAGGTGGTATGGTATAGCCCTTTAATGGCACTGTAAGAATGAATAAATGTAAAATAGTTGGAGCATTGTTTATTATTTTTCTCTTAAGTGAAGAATATTTTGGAATTCACTTTTTGCTCAGTTGTTTAAAGTCTTAGAAATCAAGGTTTGTACATGACTGGTTCATGTCTATCAAGAAATCAGTAATTTGGAAGAGTTTTCTTTTTGGTGATGATGATTGCATTAAGTGTGTTGTCATCATATTCTCTTAATTTTTTAGCAGTCATGGATATCTGATATTGTTAAAGAAAATGAAAATAACAAAATACCGTGAACTTCTTCAATCATAGATAACAAAGAAGGAAGGAAGGTGATAGAGAAGGCTTCCATGATATCCTCAAGCTTTATCCACTGAAGAGAGTATTACTACTGTAAGTCAAGCTCTAATTGACTACTGTGGGAAATGAAACTTTAGATGACAAAGCCAAAAGCTCTTAAGTTATCATTAAAGGCATATATCTGCTACTTTGATGGCTTTTATTATTATTAGCTTTGGAAAAGCTGAAAAATATGACTCTGATTCTGTGTAGTTACACTTTGAACTAGATCTACATGGCTCTCTGGTATTCTTTTTAAAAATACTTTTTAGTGTTTCCCTTGTTGGCACTTTGTAAAATCTGTCAGAGAATATAAATGCATGGGCTTTATTTTTAAATTTTAAGGTGTTGTAGATAGAATAAAATACTTTCTTAAAATATTTTTTTTAGAAATATAAATATTTTTAGGTAATCCACTAACTTTTTTTAGTTAAAAGAATTTCAAACATAGTCAAGATTAGGGGAATAATATAGTACCCATGACTCGGATTCAGCAATTACTAAGATTTTTGTCAATGGCTGCTGCTGCTCCTTCTCCCACGCTCAACTCCCAACCCCCAACCCCTACTCCTTGCCTTCCTCCTCTTTATCTGCCTTTTCTTTGCTGAAGTATTTCAATGTAGATTTGGGCACTGTGTTTTTTTACACACTTTTCACTTAACATCCTTAAAAAATGTGACATATTTCTTAACATGACACAATGCCATTATTAACTTTGTGTTTTGATACCGATTTTCTAGCCATCTACTTATGTTCTTGCCTATATATACCTCCCTCCACATTTAAGCCATTGTCACACTTCAGGAAATCTGAGTTCCATATCTTTTTAAAAAATTCATTTTTCCTTTTTTCATGTTTCAAAAGAGATAAATTTAAATTTATCCTTGACCACAAGGTATCAGTTTTCATTTCTGTTATAGCCTGGAAGGAAATAGAAAGATTACTTTTCCATGTGGTTAAGTAGTATACAGTATAAACAGCCTCCAAAGAACACATTTTAAAAAATCATCTTTCTTGAATGATACATGTCTGGCTTGTTCAAAAGTTTTTTTTTTCAAATTCAAAAATGTAGGTTTCAAAAGTATTTCAGTTGAACAATATGAGAAATTCTCATATTATCATGTGGCTGTATAATGAAACTAATTCTATTTTATGTAGTCTAGCAGTACTTCTCAGGGTATCTGTGGAGAGGACATTACTCCGTTCCGCCCTCCCCAAATTTTCAATCCATTGCAGACTAATATTTTTTAAAATGTAGTAAAAAAAATATTGTAGTTATATCACGTCACTATAAAAGTTTCTAACCCCGTATTCTCAATTTATTTGTCCTATAGTTCATGGACTGGCACTAGTCTTTTTCTGAGTAGCTCTGAAATGTTATTGTTAACCATAGTAATTGATCTATATTTAGTTATCATCTGGGATTGTTTCAGAGATACTTTCTTGGAAAGAGTAAACTGTGTGCTTCTCACATAGCTCCATTTATCTGTCACCTTTTTAGCTCTCCTGGTTTGGTGATTCAAGACTATTTGCCAGCATTGTATCAATAATTGTATGGGGATCATTGGACTGTTCAGTTGGGCTGAAGGAGCAACTAGATCCTTTTCCTTATAAAATGTACAAGACCCAAGTGTGTACTTGAAAGGTGAGTGTGTAGGGTGAGGAGGTATGGTTAGAAGCCTTAAACATGAGCCAGAGAAACAGTACAATAAAATAGCAATAATGTTAGACTAGGAGTTACTCTTGTAACTGGTTTCTATTCCTTTTCCATGACTTAGAAGCCATATCATCTTGACCTCTATCTGGGCTTGCTTATTCATCTGTAAATTGTGATTACTAATTGCTCTGCCTACTTTGCAAAGTTGTGACCACCATAATCTTTTCTTCTAAGCTCTTCTTTCTTCTCCAGAGATCTTCAGCAACAAGATGTTTGTGGGTTCCATTTTAGTTCTCCAGAACTGGATTGCCTCAGCTGCTATCTATACATTTGCTCTGCTTTCAACTTACACATTCTAACTTCTTCACCTACTACTGAGTATTTCTTTTCTTCACCTTAATAGCTTGTTTGTTTGTTTGTTTGTTTGTTTATTATTGGGGAATATTGGGGAACAGTGTGTTTTTCCAGGGCCCATCAGCTCCAAGTCAAATCGTTGGCCTTTAGTCTAGTTGTGGAGGGGGCAGCTCAGCTCCCAAGTCCAGTTTCCGATTTCAATCTTAGTTGCAGGGAGCGCAGCCCACCATCCCACACAGGAATTGAACTGGCAACCTTGTTGAGAGCTCATGCTCTAACCAACTGAGCCATCCGACCTTTTTTTTTTTGAGGAGTATACCTGTACTCCTAAATGTTTAAAATATGGCACACTCCTTTGATATTTGTATTTTAGCTTTTATTCTTTCTTTTAACGCATCATTTTCTTGGTATATCCTGGTTCAGAATCCTGAATGAGGGAATCTGATTGGCTCAACTAAGAGCTCTTACATGTGATGAACTACACCAAGGTTGCTGGCCAGCCTGTGGACTGGCTTCCTTTAGATCAGATAGTCTCATTTGGGTCATTATCTTATAACTGGAAATTTATACCTTTTGACCACCATCACCCATTTTGCCCACTTCCCTTCCCCACCTCTGGCAACCACCAGTGTGTTTCATGTATCTATGAGTTCTTTTTTCTAAGATTCCATTTACTTGTATGTGATGTCATATAGTATTTGTCTTTCCCTGTCTGACTTATTTCACTTAGCGCAGTGCCCTCAAGCTCTTATCCGTATTGATGCAAATGGCAGAATCTCCTTTTTTTCTGGCCAAATAATATTCCTGTGTGTGTGTGTGTGTGTGTGTGTGTGTGTGTGTGTGTGATTTTCTTCACCCATTCATGCATTGATGGACACTTATTTAAGTTGTTTTCATATCTTGGCTGTTGTAAATAATACTGCAATAAACTTGGGGGTGGAGATATCTTTTTGCGCAAGTACTTTTATTTTCTTTGGATAAATACCCAGAGGTGGAATTGCTGGATCATATGAGCTCAATCCTTAATTTTTTAAGGAATCTCCAATCTGTTTTCCATAGTGGCTGCACCATTTTACATTTCCACCAACAGTGCACAAGGGTTCCCATTTCTCCACATCTTCTCCAACACTTGTTCTTGTTTTTTTGACAATAGCCACTCTAACAGGTGTGAGGTGTGAGGTACTATCTCTCTGTGGTTTTGATTTACGTTTCCCTGATGATTAGTGATGTTGGACATCTTATCATGTACCTGTTGGCCATCTATATGTCTTCCTTGGAAAAACCACTATTCAGATCTGCCCATTTTTTAATCAGATTTTTTTGGGGGGCTGTTGGATGACTTCTTTATATATTTTAGATATTAGCCACTTATCAGATATATGTAAATATTTTCTCCCCTTCTGTAGGTTGCCTTTTCATCTCATTGATGGTTATCTTTGTTGTACAGAAACTTTTTAGTTTGATGTAGTCCCACTTGTTTGTTTTTGCTTTTATTGCCTTTGCTTTTGTTGTTGTTGAATCCAAAAAATCATTGCCAAGACCAATATCAAGGAGATTGCCCCTGTGTTTTACTCTAGGAGTTTTATGGTTTCAGGTCTTTAGTCCATTTTGAGTTGATTTTTATATAACAGTGGTCCAGTTTCATTCCTTTGCATGTGGCTGTCCAGTTTTCCCAATACCATTTATTGAATGGACTGTCTTTTCCCCATTGTATATTCTCAACTCCTTTTTCATAAATTAATTTACCATTAAACATGTGTAGGTTTATTTTGGGGTGCTCTATTCTGTGGCATTGATCTATCTGTTTTTATGCCAATACGGTACTGTTTTGACATTTTAACTATATTAATTCTTCCAATCCATGAGCACAAAATATCTTTTTTGTGTCTTCTTTGATTTTTCATCAGTGTCTTCAGTGTACAGGTCTTTCACCTCCTAGATGAAATTTATTCCTTAGGCATTTTATTCTTATTGATGCCATAGTAAATGGGTTGTTTTTTTAGCTTCTCTTTCTGATAGTTCATCATTAGTGCATAGAAATGCAACTGATTTTTGTGTATTGATTTTGTATACTGCAAGTTTGTTGCATTTGTTGATTAGTTTTTTTGGTGGAGTCCTTAGTGTTTTCCGTATGTAATATCATATCATTTGCAAATAGAGACAGTTTTCTTTAATTTTGGTTTGGATGCATTTTATTTCTTTTTCTTGTCTAATTGCTATGGCCAGGACTTCTAATACTATTTTTTTAAATAAAAATGGTAAGTGTGGATATCTTTGTTTTGTCCTGATATTAGAGGAAAAGCTTCTTACCATTGAGTGTGATGTTAGCTATGGGTTTTTCATGTATGGCCTATGTTACATTTATGTACATTCCTTCTATTCCCACTTTGTTGAGAGTTTTTATCATGACTGGATGTTGAATTTTGTCAAATGCTTTTTCTGTGTCTATTGAGATGATCATATGATTTTTATCCTTCATTGGGTCAGTGTGATATATAATGTTGATTGATTTGTGGATATTGAAACATTCTTGCATTTTTAGAATCAATGCCCCTTGATCATGGTGTATGATCGTTTTAATGTATTGTTGAATTCAGTTTACTAATATTTTGTTGAGGATTTTTGCATCCATGTTCATTAAGGATATTGGCCTATAATTTTCTTTTTTTGTAGTGTCCTTGTCTGGTTTTGCTATCAGGGTAATACTGGTGTCATAAAATTAGTTTGGAAATGTTCTCCCTTCTTTTGTTTTGGAAGAAATGGAAAAGAGTTTATATTAATTCTTTAAATGTTTGGTAGAATTCACCAGTGAAGCTATCTCATCTTGGATATTTCTCTTTTGTGTGATTTTTGATTACTGATTCAATGTCTTTACTAGTAATTGTTCAGTTAAGATTTTCTATTTCTTTTTGATTCAGTCTTGGTAGGTTGTATATTTCTAGGAATTTATCCATTTCTCCTAGGATCTCCAGTTTGTTGGTGTATAATTGTTCATAGGAGTGAGTCTCTTATGGTCCTTTGTATTTCTGTGGTATCAGACAAAACAGCTCTTTCATTTCTGATTTATTTGAGTCTTTTCTTTGTAAGTGTAGCTAAAGGTTTGTTACTTTATCTTTTCAAAATACTTTTAGTTTCGGTGATCTTTTCTATTTTGAGTCTCTGTTTTATTTCTTTCCATTCTGATCTTTGTTAATTCCTTCTACTAAGTTTAGGCTTTGTTCTTCTTTTTCTAGTTTCTTGCAGTGTAAAGTTAGGCTGTATATTTGATATCTTTCTTGTTTCTTCATGTAGGCATTTATCACTCAGAACTCATTTTGCTGCATCCAGCTGTATTGTATTTCCATTTCATTTGTCTCAAGATATTTTTAATTTCTCTTTTGAGTTTATCTTTGACACATTGGTTGTTCAGTAGCATGTTGTTTAATCTCCACGTATTTGTGAATTTTCCAGTTCTTCATTTCTATTTTTATCGCATTGTGGTTGGAAAAGATGCTTAAAAGGATTGCAGTTTTCTTATATTTGTTAAGACTTGTTTTGTGGCCTATTCTGATCTATCCTGGAGAATGTTTCATGTGCAATTGAGAAGAATGTGTATTCTGCTAATTTTCGATGCAATGTTCTGTAAATGTCCATTAAATCTATCTGATGTAATGTGTTCCGTCCAATGTTTCCTTATTTATTTTCTGTCTGGATGATTATCCATTGATGAAAGTGGGGTATTGAAGTTTCTTACTATTATTGTATTTCTGTCTCTCCCCCTTTTGGTCTGTTAATATTTGCTTTAAATATTGAGGTACTTCTATGTTGGGTGTGTAAATATTTACAAATGTTATATTTTCTTGTTGGATTGACCCTTTTATCATTATAATGACCTTCTTTGTTTCTTATTACAAGCTTTTTCATAAAGTCCATTTTTTGTGATATAAGTATGGCTACCTCAGCCTTCTTTTCGTTTCCATTTACATGCGATATCTTTTTCCATCCCTTTATTTTCAGTCTGTCCTTAAATCTGAAGTGAGTCTGTTATAGACAGCACATAGTTGGGTCTTTTTTGTTTTTTTTAAATCCATTCAGCCAGTCTATATCTTTTGATTAGATAACAGTCCATTTACATTTAAAGTAATTATTGATCAGTATGGATTTATTACCATGTTGTTAATTGTTTTTGGACTGTTTTGTAATTCTTTTCTTTTTCTCTTGCTCTCCCTTTATGATTCAATGCCTTTGTCTAGAGGTATGCTTAGATTCCTTACTCTTTATTTTTTGTGTATCTACTATAGTTTGCTTTATGGTTACCATGAAGCTACATAAAACATCTTATATTTATCACTGTATTTTTCATTAAATTTAACATTATATTTTAAGTTGATAACTAAGTTTGAAAGCACTCTAAAGCTTTACATTTTTATTCTCTCCATCCCCCACATTTTACGTTTTTGATGTCATAATTTACTTCTTTACATCTTGTGTATTTATTAACAAATTTAGATGTAGTTATTTTTACTGCTTTTGTCTTTTAACCTTCATAGATGTGTAAGTCTCAACCCACCACCTTATACAACATTATTATTGTGAATTTACGTATTTACCTTTACCAGTGAGACTTTATATTTTCCTGTTAGCAATTAATGCTCTTTCATTTCAACTTAAAGAGGTCCCTTTAACATTTCTTGTGAGGCTGGTCTAGTGGTGCTGAAGGAAAGCATTTTTGAGAAGTATTTGGAGGTAGAACTGATTCTTAATTTGTGGAGTTTTGGAAGCCCATGGAGGTTCACCTGGGACTGCCATGGGTTCTTTTGCCTTTTTGTTGGGTGGGGGTGGGCATTATTGCTTTAACTGAAGCAAATATCAATATAATTGTCATATATTTGGGTTCTATGTGGGGTATCATTTGAGGGTAAGTTTCTTTGTTTAATAAAAATGTGAAAGCCATCACTTCAAAAAATACTGGAATTACATTTATAAAGGTTTTTTCTTTAGCTTTTCTTTCTTTTAAATTCCTAATAACTTCATTATCTATACCAGTCATGTTATATTTATCTTGAATTACTTCAGTGAGGTTATTTATATCCATCTCTGTCTAGATTATAAACTCTTAGAGAGTTTTATTCTTGATACTGGCCATGTACTTCATTTTTATCCATATGAATGAACACAGCTAGGTGCCAGGCCTCGTGCTACCTGGTGTGAATGCAGAGACAGTGTTCTCAGGGAGCTGAGAATCTGATGAGAGAACATGTGTAGACGTGATTATGATTATGCTATACAAACGCTGTAGTCTTAGGTATGAGAGAAGTGCTGGGAGGACTCAGTCTTTATATATAGTAAGTAAGCAGTACACAGGTATTGTTGAAGGAATGAATAATAAAATATCCTAGGATAGTATAAGAAACCTAATTGAAGTCCTTGGCATTATGCTTCAATTATATAACATAGTTATATAACTAAATTATGTAGCTGTATAACATGTTTAATATTGTGGAGTAAAATGAAACATGTTAGGCTTTTTTTTTTCCAAGGACAGTAGACAAATTGCAGCCTGTGACTGTGGATGGAAATATTAAATCTCATTCTATATAAGTGTACATAATATGTGTACTTAATTTGCTATAATTATAAAAGATTAACTCATTAAAAAATCACGTATGTTAGGGACAAAATGTTTTCTTTTTCAGATATTGCATAATATATGAGTTGAAGCCAGGGTCTGTTTCTTTTATTAGCTGTTTGATGTTAGATAAATCAAATAATTTGGGTGAACTTCATTTCTTAAAAATCTGAAACATGGGAATCATAGTAGCAAATAGTGAGCTCCTTGAAGTTAATTTTTGCTGGCGTGAGCAACCTTACTGGCTTGCCTGTGACTTTCTTTGTTTTAGCACTGGAAATTCTGTGTCCCAAGAAACCCTTCAATCTTGGGCGAAGCAGGATGGTTCATTACCGTATTGGTATTGCTAGTGGCTAGCGGGTAGCTAGCACTTAGTAGGTAAGTGAATGGAATTGAATGTGTCCTCTGTATTTTTCACAGAGCTGATGTCGTGATCAAATGACATTTCGTGAAAGAGTTTTGAAACAGTAAAAGCTGTGCTCCTTAAGTTGGTACTGTTCTTCTCATCATTATTCTCTTGGAATTCATCTCTGAATTTGTGTGGGAAGTAATTTCCTATACAAAAATTTGGTTCCTCAGTATTTATTATTTGTATCTGTTGCCTAAAGTGAGGTACCATATGATCATACAATATTTTTTAAAGATATTTCTTCGACTCATCAGAAGGAGATGAGATTTGAACTAAAAATTGAATTGTGATCCTTTAGTCTTAGAGTTTTGCATTTAATTTGATTTTTAGTTGTATCTGAAGAGCTGATTTCACTTTTGAGTATGTGGCTGCTGTTGTATTTGATTATTTTATACATTTTACCTTAGGCTAAAAGCCACTTTATAGCGTACCTTTTAATTAAGATTTAAGTAGATCTAATAAACCTAACACTTGGCAAATCTAGACTAATAAGTACAAAGATGCCTAAGTAGGTCCTACATCTGTTTATCTGGAAACTGCTTTGCAAACTTCTCAGGTATAGTAGGGTCCCAAGGAAAACAAGTGAAATTTTCGAGGTAACCTACAACTGAGTTACCTTTGAATCTCTTTTTAAAGCAAGTTCCTCTCTATACATTCTATATTTGTTTGTGGCTCCATAGTTAGATTTATTCTCAGTCACATTTGTTTATTTGATACCAACACGTATGTAGATTCAGTGTTGTCTCAGTTACCAGAGTGACTCTTCTAGACATTCTCTTAACCATCAGAGTGATCTCCAGCCTTTTCTATTTGCAGAGACTTGGGAATGGGTATGGAACGCTCTGCTTGTAGAATTGCTAGTTGAAATGATTCTTTTTTCCATTTATGGGTTATTTACCACTTGTTTCTTTTTTAACTATTTTTTTTTTCATTCTTACATAAGACCACCAGAAAAAGGCAGCAACCCTCTTGCTAACCCCATTTCTGATGTAACTGAAGAAAGGCAATGTGGCATGGTATTGTGTTGCAGGGTCATGTCACTTAATGGGTGCTTTTAAGAGTTCCCTGGAGATTGCTAGAAAGCTGGGGAATATGATTCGAAAAGGCACTGTATTAGGAATAAGTAGATGGAAGTGTTACTTGGTAGTCATGTCCCCTTGATCTTAGATCTTGTTGGATCTTACAATCTAAGAAAGATTGACTTTGATCAGAGTTTGGGTAGGTATGGCCTTTAAGGAAAGCTGAATACCTCACGCTTCATATTCATTATGTGAAACCTTTATCAGAAAGTTTTGTGAACCAAGACTGTCTTCTTAGATTAAGGGTATGTTTTTGAGAGACTTTGTAAGTCTTGATTATCATTGGTATATAAAACCTCTTTCTTGTCTATTGCTCGTAAGCTATGGGATCGTAGCTAGATTAAATTTATGTGATGAGAAATCCAGGGTTATTACGAGATTGGGATCCATGTTTGCAAAATGTATTTTTTTGTAAAAGTATTGCTTTTTATTTTTTTCTCTAGCCATATCTCTGATAAAACATAACAAAATCCCAAATCTAAAAGAACTTGAATACTTAACAGCATGATATTTAGCAAATGGAATTTTTAAAAAGTTAGATGCCTCTAGTTTCAGTTTCTTGTTATTGAAACTTTACAAGAAATCCAGCACAGTTGTAAGAAATGAAGACTGATTAAACTAAAAATTTAGATTATTCATATTGAGATAGAACAATGATAGTAATAATATATACCAGTTAAACTAGTACTTACTAAGAGCCAAGTACTAATTCAAAATGCCTCACGTGTGTTCTTTTCATTTAATCCTTAGAGCAAGCCCATGGGATAGGTATGGTATCATGATTTGCTGATGAGGAACCTGGGTCTTACACCTGTATCAAGGACTCACAGCAAAAAGAGTAGAAGTTGGATTTTTGAAGACAAACTTATAGTGTGTCTAGCCCCAAAGCCTGTTCTCAGTATGACTCAACTCTGGGACTACGACAATTAAGTACTTTTTTTTTTGGTGGTTCTAGAGTACAACAGGTCCTTGAATAACGTGTCATTTGTTGAATGTCATTTTGTTAAAATGTTACTTATTGTAAATTCTCACTTCTGACCGTCTTGGTCAGAAGGAGAACTGGATTGAATCAGAAGAGGTCTTTCTTTCAAGAGACCCTGAGGTCCTGGCAGTGTCGTAACTGCTGTGTAGGTTTAGCCTTTTTCCTCTACTGGAGAAACACTTAAAAGAAGGGATGCGTAGCCTATTTGGATTATCAGTGCTTTGGCCTTACTGGCTTATTAACTATCTCTATTTACACAGTACGTTAACAGCTTACTTTCAGAGAGGTTCAAAAATGCTTTTAGAAATACTAGTGTATAGAATACGTATGATTAGTCTGTTCATTTAATGAGGTTTGAAATACAGATAAGATACATTCAGAGACTTGATAAAGTACTACCATGTTTCCTTGAAAATAAGACCTAACTGGAAAATAAGCCCTAGCATGATTTTTCAGGATGACATCCCCTGAACATAAGCCCTAATGTGTCTTTTGGAGCAAAACTAATATAAGACCTGGTCTTATTTTCGGGGAAACATGGTATATGAATTCTTACCTTTGCTTTCCATATAGCAGTTAACTTAACATTTGGTGAAGAAATCCAGAGCTGTACCTTAAAATAATAATATATTTTTAAAAGACCTATTCCATTTAGTGTTCATTTTAAACATTTCTAAAACGCTTCCCTAAGACAGCAAATTACACTCCTTGTAGAATTATCTGTTTTTCTCTTGGAACAAAGTAAGTGTACCTGAAACTGCTCCGTCCCCCTTCATTTTGAGCTGGTAGGACTTAAGAAAAGAGAAACAAACCTGGATCAGTATGTCTCAAAGCTATGGAGTATTTTTTTATCTCTTTAGAAATAGGGGTGTCTTTTTCCCTACAAAAAAATAGCCTCAGAAACCCTTTCTTTCAATGATGCTGTCTCTTCTACTTTTTGTTCTGATTTACCAACCAAGAAAGTTGGGTGTAGAGGAATAACTGCCCAGAGACCCTCATTGTCTACTAAGGCATAGCAGTGGTTTGGCTGGCCTGCTCTGAGGTTGCAATGTCTGAAACTAGAGTTCAGAGACCATAAGTTGTAAGTTAGAGTGGCATAAAGAAGGAATGTGTGTGGATAGCAAGGTCAAAACCGGTCACCAGTTCTAGGAGCCGAACAAGATTGTGGATGAGATGGACTATGAAGCTATAAAAATAAGGAGTAGCCATCAGGGCAAATTGGAGGTGGTCCAGAGAATTCCAGAACAGAATCTGGTGGCTGTTTGCTTGGCAAACTTGGTATATCTAAAGTGGCTGTTGAAGCAGTGGAGTCAGTGTCAAAGGCAGGAGACCATGAAAACCAGTAAGATTGATTGCAGGAATAATTAGTATCGACCTTAGGCTTTACAAAATACACTTTCACACGCATTTTTGGTTTGTTCCTCACAATATTTGAAGGAGTTATGATTTATCTCCATTTTATAGATAGAGGAGGCAAGTTACATTGTCAAATTCAAGCCTTGAAATCCAAGTTTGATTGCATCTATGTGTTTTTGCAGGGAGAGGATTAGCAGAATTCAGGTGAGAATAATGCATTTTTGCAGTTAGAAGGGAATAGAAGTATAGTCACTGGGTTTGGGAGTGTTTTAAATGAAAAAGCTGCAATAGAGTTAAATAAATGATTATTTCATTATTCTCTATCATGTAACTAAACATACAAATACAATACAAATATATGTAACTTTTTGAGGAGAGCTTTTAAAAATTTTGAACCCTCTTCTGCTTTTCTTTAAGTGTGAATGAGATCCTTATTTAATTCATGAGTTGGTCATTTTTCAATTATATTTTTGTTTGTGGCCAAGCATTTCAAAATAAACGTGAATATCACCTAGCTTCAATAATCTTTACCTAATGCCTCGTGAGTTGGTGTGTGTGTGCACAAGTGCACATACATGTATATGTGTGTGTTCAGTTCTATGAAGCTTTTATCTTGTTTATTGCAAACTGTGGTGATTAATGCAGTGATAAAACAACTGGTGTTTAAATGCATCTACTCATGCTACATTTGATGGGAAGCCTCCATTTTGTGTATTTGTGAGTATGAATGAGAAAGCAAAGTCTGCCTTGGGAATTTTATAATGAATATGAGAGAGATCCTGCCACAGGTAGTTATTAAAATGTCCCCTGAAGTCTTTTATTATGAATGATTGTGTCTGTGTCTGAGTCTCTGACCTTCCCTGCAGCCTCTGTTTTTTTTTTTTTAAAGAACTCATCACTACCCCAAGCCATTCACTTACTAAAGTTTTAAAAATAAATTCCCACTACTAAGTTTTAATTTGTACAGTTATCTTCTGAATAGCTCAGATAATTTTATAAGTATTATTTGAACCTGCCCTTTTCTTCTGAAATTGAGAAAATATAGGTTGATAATTTAATGACAATTTGTCACCTTTTTTGAAGAAGGGATGAATTAAATGTGAAGAAAAGTAGGAAGGGAAAGATATGGTAATTTTGCTTCTCAAAAAGCAAAAGTCTATGCTTTCTATTTTTCCTGTAGGAAACTGTATCATCATGAAAAACTTAAGATTTATAGCAAGAAAGAGAAAGTTGATTAGTAAGATCCATGAGAAAGGGGAGGGTTCTTCTTAGATACAGAAATAGACATTCTGGAATTACTGTAACAGTTGTTTATTGAAAGTTGAGTAAAAAAAATGGGATTACCTATTTGCATGTAATAAACATTTTGTGAAAATGAGTTGAAATTTTTTTTTTTTAAAAAAAGGCTGACCTACAGCCAAGAAGAAAAATAAAGGGAAAACTAAAATTTATTGAATATATACTATATGCTGGGTATTATGGAATTGTGTTATCATCATAGGTTATTTTATTTGATTGTCACAGCCACCTTTCTAATTTTCTAAGTCTGTATTTTACTGTCACTTAACAGAGGAAGAAATAGACCACAGAGATCAAATACCTTGCTCATGCTTACATGGCTAGAGCTGGGGATTTGTAACACTTTGGATTTCAAACCCGTGTCTTTTTCCTATCTCCTGTTGTCCACCGGGTTTTATTCTTCATTTCCCTTGGCAGGATGACTGGCTACAGAGCCTTAACCCTCTGGTGCTAATAATGTCGTTGTATCAGTCAGCTAGTACTACCACAATGCTACCTAGTAACTCACGCATCTGGGAGTCACCGGGACCTCTTGGCATTTAGGCTGGGCTCCTTGGGCTGGGCTACAGGCTGGGGGTTGAGGCCAGCTCTTCTCCTTATCCATCTCATCCTCCTTGGATGGGCAGCTACTCAAACAAAGGAAAACAAGTCCAACTTCCTAAGCACATTGAAAGCCTCTGCTCAGTGTCACTTCTGTCGACATGTGATTGGCCAAATCAGGTCATGAGGTTAACTTCAAAGTCAAAGATGAGGAAGAGTACTCTGCCTATGGTGTGGGTGGAGGAAATGACTGTATTTTGAATAATAATTGGCACCTCTGAACTTTTGATGGACTTGATGAAGAAAATACAACAGAATAGATAATCAAAGCTGTTTCTTTAGTTTAATGTCTTGCATGGCTTCTCTAAATACTATTAAGTTAATCATGTCTGTGAAAGATACCTAGGTTTTTACATCTTGAAACTAAGGTGCCTAGAGACTTAACACCATTGGTTGGCATGGTACTGAGCTGTGGCTATCAGAAGTCTTCTCATAGAATGTTATTTTTAGTCTGGCCTACTGGTATGTGCTCTCCTCTGCTTCACTAACTGAGGCCAGGAAAGGGCCGTGTTAAGGCTGTGTAATGGGTCACCTTTATTTTTGTCGTTAGTACCTATGTAATGCTAAAGAATTCACACTGCTTCCAATCCAGCACTTACGGGAAAGTCACATTTTACTTAGATCTCAATTTAGAGCCTAATCAAATATATTAGGAATGTTACCTATTTCAATCCATTTAAATTTGGTTCACTAGAATCTAAGCTTTGGGATTGCTTACTTTTTTCAGCTTTTCATTATTCCCTGTTAGGAACCATTGCTTCCAGTCACTTACATGGATATAAGACTGTTGACACCGGAAGAAATTTGTTTGCCTGGGAGAAATTTGTTTAGACCAAGAAGAAAATGGACTCTGAGGGGCTAATATTAACATTATTTTCATAATATTGGTCAGGTAATAGGAAGCTTTGTTACTAAAAATGTTCATTCGCTTTGTTTTTCCTTTAGATTTAATTGTGTAGTGGGGTTAAGGGAGTGAAAAGAGGGTGAATGATGTGAGTGTTCTAAAATTTGAACACTTTCAGGATAAACAGAAATGATACTCCTTAACTCCTCTAGATAAAAAATAAGAGTAATTTTTAATCGTTTGGATATTATGTTATCTTATCACTACTTGCTCTCCTTTTCCTTTCCCCTGGATATAATTCTTATTTTTAAAAATAAAAGTGAATTAACATTACATTTTGTGGTGAGCACTTTATGATTCTCATGTTGAAATTGTTAGAAACGTCTTGGAGTGTTACAAAGCCAAGACTGAGGACCTCTGCTCTGTACCACTAGGTAAGGTGCCGTTGAAGTGGTTAAAATTTAGAAGGTAGGTACACCAAACCTCATGTTCTCATAGATCCATTTGTATTCATATTATGTCTCTCTGAATTACATACATTTTTTTTTTGGTTACAATAGTACAGCGTGGTGCCTATGTTGTGTTTGGCTCAGCAATACACGGGTGGGCCAAGATGTCTTCTCTGCAGTATCCTTTGGGTACAGTAGGGGATTGACACTGGGTGTTAAGGAGTGCTTGATACAGACCTATATATTTTAGTAATTGAACATTATAGCTAAAATCAACCTCTTTCTATGTCGCAGCAATGTTTCTTTTAAGTTAGCAGGAGTGTTTTACTATAAAAGAATTCGACTCTTAACTCCATTCTGGCATAGCCCATGCCTGTCTTATTGACTGCTGTATCCTCAGCACCTTGAAAGATGCCTAGAATGTAGAAGGATGAATGAATGAATGAATGTTGCTATAAAATATATGAGATCTTCTCTCCTTGTGAGTCTCCATCTACCCTTCTTGCAAATTTTATTAGTCTCTATAATCAGAAATTTTAATGTGGGAACACAAGCCACAGCCGTTTTGTGTAAAGCATATTTTGAAAAGTTTATTCTAGAGAAATTTACGCTAAAAATTATAATTATGATTCTGTATGAAGAAATTATCTCTTTAGAGTTTTTTTTAATTTTATTAAATTTATTGGGGTGACATTGGTTAATAATTCTTTAGAGTTTTGCTTGTAGAATGAATATGGTTTTTTAAAAGATTCATAAATGACACTGTTCTGTAGGCTTATCTTACATGGAAAGAGACAAGGGAGGAAGATTAATGAGCAAAAGCAAATTAAGGAGAAACAGGAGACAGCTCTCACATGTAGAACTATAGCTTTATTATTAACTCAGGATTATTACAAAGTAACTTTTATTACAGGTTTTTACTTGATTTCACAAATAAAAAAATTGTTTTTGTTCTTTCAATCATTGAAAATAAAACTTGATTTAAAAAAATTAATACTTTTGTGCTTCTAAACTATTTACACAATTGTTTTAAAAATTTACAAAATTATAAAAATGTTCATGTTTACAAACAGAATGATTTTGCGTCATATTTTATCTGTGATCTTTTAGCTAGTGTTTAAGTGCTGTATATTTTGTAGCACAGAATTAGATTTCTATTTTTAAAAAGAACATAGACTAGCTATGTTTCCAAAATGATATGAAATATTGGTGATCTCCAGATATGTGGAAGTTTTTTCTTTGATGGCTGACAATTTATATTGAGTCATTGTTTTATAGTGGCAATTTAGCTAGGTAATCTAATATAAATTTAAATGCATTTGTTTTAATAGCATATTTTATCTTTCTTGTCTTATTTTCTAATTGAAGAGAAGGGGCAAAAGCTAAGTTTGTATGGAATTTAAATTCACTTGGTTATAGTACTTAACTATATTAGTCAATTTTTGTCAAAAAAGATGCACTAAAGTTTTCCTATTAAGGTTTTAAGATTATTGATTGGAAAAGAGTTTGAAAATATCTTTTTGCCCCTGTTTCCCCCTAAATAGCCTTCTTGAAGTTTCTCTAAATTAGATTTTAAATGCCAATTAGGAGGTTGAGTATACTAAAATAAAAGCAAATGCAACCAAAATGGCCTCACCTTATGGCTAGTTAGGCTTTTGAGAGAGTAAGTGGAACCTTTGCTCTGAGCATGGCTTTGAGAAAGATATTCATCTTAATGAACACATTAATTAGAACCATAACTATTTATAAGATAATTAGAAACGAAGCTTGGTAAACTGAGCTTTTCCTGCAATTAATGGAGGATTAATTACTGGAGGTAATGAAGTGGATTTTTAAATGCATTAAGGTGAAGTACAGAGATGAGCAAGGCTTTGTGATAGTTGCATAATTATTTCAGGCTGTTTGAGCATAGCTCATATGAGATCGTTAATAAGCATCATTGCATCGTTATGTATGCACTTAAAAAGACTTACCACCAAAATGACTGCCTAATTATTTCTAATTGGCAGGACTCTGTGTAGTCATTGAGCTGTTTGTAGCCATTTTAAGGTTCATTTAACTATCCTTGGGGCCATGTGATAGATGGAAAAAGCTTCAGCTAACATGCTGGCCTTGGCTGGCGCCGTTAATCAATTTTGGTGGGCTACAGTTTAAATGCATTTGCTCATGCAGAGGTCAAAACCTGAAGTAGTCCAAGCAAAGTTTTGCTTTTTGAAGCCACTTGACTGTATTCATTAGCAATTAGTAAAATAATTGTGTCTGTCACTATATTTGGATTTCCATATGACTTGGTATTCTTTTATCACTGTCCCTTCTTATTCCATATTTGCTCCACTGGAAACCAAATATTCTTCCAACAAACCCTTTTAGCAACTTCAGTGTAGTGGCATATGTTCGGATATACTACCTTTCTTCATTCATTTGTTAGCTTAAACAGTGTAGTACATTTCAACACAATCATCTAATTTGCTCCTGATTGATTGCTGGTGAAAGTTTCTACCGAAGGACAACATTTTAGGGCTTTTAAGGACATCTCTAAGGAATTAGTCATTAAGCATTAAGGGAGGAAGTAAGGAGTAGTCAGATCGAATCCTGACATTTACCAGAGTTTTGTAGTTAGAAGCATCTATATCTAAGATGTTGAAAGCAAAAATTATATGTATATTTTCCCCTGCAAAGGGCACATGATGCAAGCAAGTTCTCTGATGAGGATAAGCTGTGCGATGTCTACACTTGTTTTTAAAGCTCATTCTTTTTTTTTTTTTAAAGCTCATTCTTAAATAAGTATATTACTAATCCAGTGCTTTTGTGGAATTTAGATATGTTTGAATGTCAATTTCAAGTGCTATATCTTTGTTTATAATATAATTGATAGAAAATTTTTAATCTTCTATCAGATTTAATGTGACATCCCATTAGCTAAGCATCTGTAATGGTTTTCAATGAGCTTGTTGTCTTGTTACACATAATCATAACCATCTGTGGGATGTTGTCAAGGTATATATGCCATTAGAGTGGTTTAAGAAAACAGTGGTGAAGCAAATTGTAGGCTAATAAAATAAAGGTCAGTTATACCTCTTTGTTATGAAAAATGTGGTTCTAATCATTTCCTTAATGTTAATGCTTAAAGTTAAAATTATTTATGCAGAATATTTTAAAATATTGCCAACTTTATTGAAACTAGATTTGTGTATTTAGTTCCCTTAACAGTTTCATTATTCAAGAATTTGGGGGTTTAAATGTCAATCAGGCAGTGCATATTTCTTAGGAACTGACTTAATTACTGTGGATTTTAGTCTATTGTCTTAGTATTTAGAAACAAATGAATTGAACTACTTAATCTCTTAAATCAATCAACCTGTCCCCTGCTAGAATTATGAACTTCTTTTTAGTTTTTGATAATGCCTTTTGAGTATTTTTAACACATATTTTGAGAAAGAGGAAAGCATAAAGCTAGTGAATGGATTACTTGTTTATAAGTATATCAAATTCTACGAATTTAGACTATATCTTAGTAGAATTTGTTTTTTCTTGGTTATTAGGAAATGCTAATCTGTTTTTAAAGCATAGAATAAAAGAATAATTTAAAGGTTGGGATAGAATTGCCTTTTTATGGAACTAGAGTTTCACATTCTATATATTGATCAACTTGTCATAGTTGTTTTAACCATTTGATGTTATAAATTGAAATTTTAGATCTTGAATAAAGGGTCTGTTTTGTGTAGCAGTATATTTTCAAAACCTAATTTTAGGTGGTTATTTTAGGAAATGGTGGTTGTGAGACACATTGCTCAACTTAAATAGGCAAAATGTTAATGTTTCACTTTAAGCAAATCTTTTTTACTTTTCTTAAGTTTGTGAAGAATGAATTTGTGACAATTACCAACAGTGTTCCGGAAAAATAGGGCAGTATTTTAATGTTATATTGTTGGCTCTTAATCTGAGTACTGAGGTACCTTGTCGAATGCAGTTCTATAATTTTGCTCATATAGATGTATTATTTGCTAATTACATCATTATGAGAGGGATTCCTGTATACTTTATGTTCTTTAGGAACATAGACAGAATCAAGGCAGCCATGTACATTGGGGCTTGCTGTTTTTTGCACTGTGATACAACATGAAACCCTGGTTAGACTACTGGAAGATAAGAAACTACTGGCGCAGAGAGAGGGGAGACATCCCAGCTGAGTTGCAGTAAACCTATCAACTACTTACTGTCAGATATGTGAGTGAGGCCATCCTAGATCAGGGCTTAGCAAACTAGAGTTTACTCACTTGCTGCCTGTTTTGGCCAATATAGTTTTTTTTTTTATTGGTACACAGCCAAACTTATTTATATGTGTCTGTGACTACTTTCCTGCTACAATGACAGTTTAGTAGTTGCTACAGAGACTTTATGGCCTGTAATCCTAGAATGTTTACTATCTGTCCCATTAAGAAAAAGTTTGCTAACTATTGTCCTAGACCATCTGATCCCACTGACCACGGAAATTAGTGGCCATCTGAGATCATATGAAATTCTTAGCTAATCTAGAGAATAAATAATACATGTTTTATGCTTCTAAGTTTTGAGTAGTTTATTGTGCAATGGAAATTAACTGATGTAACCCCGAAGTGTAACTCTAAGAGAACAAGAGTGGTTTTTCCATGTGATTGGTTTAATCATATTGGCATTCATATTAAAATGAATATGAATTTTGGCATTCATATTAAAATATCATAGTGATTTTCATTTACAGATCTTTTAAAAATGTTGGCAAAGGTTTTTCATACATTTTATTTTATTAAAATCATGGACAGAAAAAGGTTTATTTTATTAATGGATTATTATGCATTTAAAGTGTTCCTGCAATTTTGATTATCAGTTTGTGGCACAAGTGCCTCAGGATTTGTTATGTAGATAATTATCAAATTTAGTTTCTTGGCTGTTCAACTTGTAGCTTGTTTAGTTGTATGTTGGAGGATATACTAAGTAGTTAACATTGCTCAAAAAATATTTTGGGGTACTTTATTGGACTTTTTGTATAGCTAATCGGAGCGTTTGAGTACATTTTCATTAAACTTCTAGATTAAAAAAAAGTATTGCTGCAATATTTTTGTGTTTTGGTTGCCTGTTTTTTTTTGTTTTTTTTTTTTTTTGTTTTTTTATGTTTGAGAAGATTCAACATTACATTCTGAAAGAAAAATTGGCTCTATCCCGGGGTTTCTCTTGGTTTACTAATGAATTGAATGGGTTATTCCTTCAGTTCAGACTCTAGACTTTTTTATGAGGATCTTCGGTTTTCATAAGAGAATGCTACTTCTATTTCCATCTGGGGTCACTGTTAAAATATGGATCTTTGTAGTAGCCACATAAAATAGTTGCCCACGTACTTCCAGGGGTATAAACTCAAACTTACTGCTATGCAGAACCTTTCAAAACCTTTGCCAAGAAGAATAATATTAGAGAGCAATGCTTGGAGGATATATGGTATATCTATTTCATTTTTAGTTTAAAATATACCCCTTATTTAAGCCCAAGTCTTATATCTGGACTCATCATATTGACCTTCTCTGGAATTGATTTTACTGATTGCCTTTTGGCATGTGGCCTATATTTAGGGAAGTTATTGCAAATTGCCCTGTGAAATTCATTAGAGGGTTTATTTTAAGAATGATCTCAGGGTCAGGGATAGTTGTATTTGATTTGATAACCTGGTTTGATTTTATTTTGTGAACATTATGTTTTTTTCATCTTTTGAGTTAGCTGTTAGAGAGATTAAAGCCAGATTTTTGGTCTAATTTTAGAAAATGTAAGGGCCTTATGCTCTATTTTGCATATTAACCTCTTTCCTGCTTCTGTTTTATTTTTATTTTCTTTTCCTTTGTTCTTCTTTGTTATCCCGTTTATAATTTTTATCTTTATTACATATTTATATTTTGGAACAATGTGTGAGCATATAAATAAGAAATTATACATGAGAAGTCCTTTGGATTTACGGTGCTTGAAGGATATATAGTGTATCAAGTTTGACAGGATAAAGTCCACATAGCCTGTTTCTCCCACTGATTACAACTAAACCTTCTGGATAAATGCTAAGAGAAGTTTCTTTACAGCTTGGAAATAATAGTGGGTAGACTGGGGAGAATAGTCAAAACTTGAAGAATGACCCATATGCACTGAGTTGCCCATTTTTAGTTCCTCTTTATTGTCCCAGATTTGATCCAGGGAAGTCCCGTTCGCAGAATTGCACAGTGGGCCAAGGGCAGCAGAAACTCTCAGAGAAACGTCAATTTCTCACTAGAAGAAGAGAAAAGGAGAGACCCTATAAGCCAGAGACTGTAGGGGGAATCCTTTGTTTTTTGTTTGTATGTTTGTTTCTGTTTATTTGCCCCTTTTTCTCCCCTAGTTCTGTTCTGAGGACAGCCCTACGTTATCTTTTTCTTCCTCTTTTCTCTCAGTGTTTTGTGTACCTCAAGAAAAATCCTGTTCATGTAGAACTGCGTTTAGAGACAGCTAAAACTCCCAGCAAAGCTCATATTTCTTGCCAGAGGACTGGAAAAAGGAGCTCCTGGGAACTGGAGAGTAGGGGGCCAATCCCAGTAAGAGGAGAACTGGAGAAAGATCTTATTCTGTGTATGACTGGCCCAAGGCCTGGGCTCACCTCTGAGCTGCACATAGTCAGACTCAGCAATACGACAAAAACTGAAAATTGAACTGACATTGGAGCTATAACAAAGTGAGGCAGAACTTTTGACCTAAACCTGACCAGGATAGTTGCCTACTAAAACAAACAACAAAATTAACATTCTACATAGGATTTTAACAGGAGTCTTGCAGCATAATATTCAGAATGTCCAGGATACAAGCCAATAGCACTCAACATACAAAGAACCAGAAAAATGTGACCAAAATTTAAGAGAAAAGACAGCCAATAGATCCCAACTACAAAATGAACCAGATGTTGGAATTAAAGTCAGATGAAGACTTTAAAACAGGTACTGTGTTTTCCCAAAAATAAGACCTAGCCTGACCATCAGCTCTAATGCATCTTTTGGAGCAAAAATTAATATAAGACCTAGTCTTATTTTACTATCATTTTGCTATAATATAAGAGCAGGTCTTATATAATATAATATACTATAATATAATATAATACCCGGTCTTATTTTACTATACTGTAAGACTGGGTCTTATATAATATGATATAAGACCAGGTTTTATGTTAATTTTTGCTCCAAAAGACGCATTAGAGATGATAGTCTGGCTAGGTCTTATTTTCGGGGAAACACAGTATTATAACTATGCATATGAGGTAAAGGTAAACCCTTTTGAAATGAGTAGAAAGCTAGAACTTCTAAGCAGAGAAGTAGAAACTATAAAAGAGCATCAAATGGAATTTAGAGCTGAATAATACAATACTTATAATAAAAAAGTTGCTGAGTGGGCTCAATATTAGAATGGAAATGACAGAGAAAAGAGTGAACTTGAAGATCGATAAACAATATAATCTGCAGAATAATAAGAAATAAATATTTTTTAAAATATTAATGAAAACTTAAGAATATATGGAAAAATAAAATCTCTGACATGTATGTAATTATAGTCTCAAATTGAGAAAATAGAGTCTGGTAGAAAACATATATTCAAGAAATAATGGCCAAAATTTCCCCAAATTTGATAAAAGACATACATTTTTAGAATTAAGAACCTGTGAATCCTAACAGGATAACTCAAAGAAAACCATGCCTAATCATATCTTAATGAAATTGCCAAAGCATGTAATTGAGATTGTTTTAACTATTCATGATTTTACTATTGAATGAAATATTTGTCTTTGATGTGTGTTTATTGTGCAGTGCCACTAAAATATTCATTGATATATATCCTATTGTGCTTAACTGGGAAAACTAAGAAACGAGGAAAAGTGTTTCTTTTCTTGTGCATTTAATGAAGATAATATTTTTAAAGAACACCTTTGGCATGTTGTATTGAATGAGACATTAAAGGAAAAGAAACATGTTGGTAGTACATCTCTCCTTCAGACTTAGAGTTAGCCTGATAGTTGGTTGATTAAGTTGGCCACTCTAGGTTAAAAAGGTTAGTTAGCATATATTTATTCACATTTTAAGTCAGGGAATGTGTTTTTGGGCCATTAAAAAGTTCCTAAACTTAAATACAGTTATTCATAGGTCGTCATCTTTTAATATGTTTAATCTAATTTTTAATGTTAGAAATAATTAGTCTTTATTTGAAATTCATTGTTAATTATTTTAATGCTTTGAGCTTAACATTTTAATATATGTGATTGGTGGGGCTGGACAATACAATCATTTGCTCACAACTCAGTCCTTCAGAATCTATTGAATTTTCCTAGCTGTGCAGAATCTGATGCTTTAACAAAGTAGATACATACTTCACATTAAATGTTAATTTGAAATGACATTTATTTTTAATAAAAGCACAGTTATTTGGTACTGATAGTCAAATATTAACTGACATTTTAAGGTCAACATCAAGTCTTACAGTCTCTATAAAGCCTTTCTTGACTGCCATGCTTGCTTCCTACTCAGAGTGTATACACACACACACACACACACACACACACACACACATTAAGAATTAACCAAGAAATGTTCTTGGCAACATTATTTATAATAGCTTAAAAGTGGAGCAACGCAAATGCCTATCAACAGATAAATGGATAAAAAGTGTGGTATATCCATACAGTGGGATATTATTCAGCAATATTGCACTGAATAATAAGGTACAAGTTACTGATATGTGGTATGACTTGGGTAGACCTCAAAAAACATTATGTTAAGTGAAAGAAATTGGCTACAATAGTTTATATAATGTATGATTCCATTCATATGAAATGTCCAGAAAAGACAATCGATAAATACAGAAAGTATATTAGTGATTGTCTAAGGTAGGGTGAGGGAAGGGGATTAATAGTAAATGAGTATGAGGGATATTTTTGGGGTGATGAAAATGTTCTAAAACTGGTTGCACAACTTGGTAAATTTACTGAAAAATCATTGAATTGTACACATAAAAAGGATGGATTTATAATATGTAAGTCATGTCTCAATAAAGTTACTAAAAAAAACCTCACGAGCATGAGATAGTGTATTTTATCTCACAATTGGCATTGTAACCATGTCAAGATTTAGCTTAATGCTTGACATTTTGACAGCTACTTAATGAAGAATTGATTTAATTTTTTTTTAATTAGTTGAGCTGTCAACATTAAACTGAGCTTAGAACCTAGGAGAATATTCCAGAAAGTTGAGTCCCAAACCAGTAAGATAGATCAAATTTATCAAAGCTTTTTATTCATATCAGACAATAGATAAAAATACGTAAGTCATAAGTGTTCATTCAGCTCTATGAATTATCACAAAAAGAATATGACTGTTTAAACATTAGTGGGATCAAGAAATATAATATTAAGAATACCCTTAAATCCCTGCTCATACTCCCTGCCAATCATTGCTCTCTTTTAATTCCTCAGATATGCAGATAATTGCCAACGATAGTCACTATACTGACTTGAGTTTTGCCTATTTTTGAACTTTGTATAAATGGACTCATTCAATGTGTAATCTTTTATGTCTGAACTTTGTATAAATGGACTCATTCAATGTGTAATCTTTTATGTCTGGCACTTTTTGTTCAACATTGTTAATGAGATTCATTTATGTTGTTTCGTGTAGATGTAGTTCATTATTATATACTAATTCCATAATATAACTGTGCCACAATTTATTTATCTAGTTTACTGATGATGGGCAGCTGGGTTGTTTCAATTCTTGGTATTACAAAGAGTGGTACTAAAAACATTTTCCTACATGTCTTTTTTGGCCTGTGTGCATCCCCCGGAGTGGATTTGCTGGGTCATAGAATTTGTGTATGTTCAACTTCATACCAAACTATTTTCCAAAGTGTTTTGTACTCATTTAAATTCCCACTAGGTATGTATAAGAGTACCCTGTGTTCCACATCCCATATCATTTGATATTATGAGTTATTTTAACTTAACAGTTTTGTTGGATCTATAGTAGTATCTCTTTGTGTTTTAATTTTATTCCCGTTTGACTAATGAAGTTGAGCACATTTCCATGCATTTATATTCTCTATTATGAAGGGCCTGTTTAAATCTCTTGTCTATTCTTTATATTAAGAGGTTGGTTTCTTAATGATTTATAGCAGTTTTAAGTTTTTTTAATGTATTCTGGTTATAAGCCTTCTGTCTGTCAATATGTACTGTATTTTGCCATGTCTAATGCTCATTTTTTTGCCTAGATTTGTGAGGGGAAAAATAAGAATGCACAGTATACATGGGTACTGTGTTTCCCGAAAATAAGACCTAGCCAGACAATCAGCTCTAATGCATCTTTTGGAGTAAAAATTAATATAAGACCGGACCTTATATTATATTATATAGTATAATTACAAAACACAAGAACAGATAAAAGGTACCGGGTCTTATAAGACCCGGTCTTATAGTAAAATAAGACCGGGTCTTATATTAATTTTTGCTCCAAAAGACGCATTAAAGCTGATTGTCCAGCTAGGTCTTATTTTCGGGGAAACACGGTAGTACTAATTCCGTATCTATATAAATGTTTTTAATTCTTTTATTTATGCTTATGAGTTAAAAGTGTAACTCTAGAAATCAATAACAATATCCGTATGCAAAATAATACCCTGGAATACAATAATCGGTTTTGTTGAAATTGATGAACTTGCAACGACGAAGAGTTCTTGGCCTTTTATGATGCATAAATATCATAAATTTGTTACTGGTACATAAAATTTCTTGTACTTTTTATCTGTTCTTGTGTTTTGTAATTATTTGTTACCTAAAATTTCTTGTATCATAATATGTTAAAAAATAAATGCTATAATTCCTTTATCATACAAAGAACAAGTACCTAAATGTAAACAAGTAAAAATTTGAATTAAAAAATTAAAACAAAAGACTTTTTTCCCTGAAAGATTGGGCCAAAAATGTGGGTGTGCATTATACATGGCAAAATACAGTATTTCAACTATCTTTTTCCACTGTGTGGCATGTCTTCTTACTTTTATAATGGTGTCTTTTGATCAGGGCTTCCCTAGTTTAATGTAGCCTTTCCTTTCTGGTTAGTCTTTTTCATGTCTGTCTGTTTGTTTATTCATTCATTCATTCACTCCATTTTTCAATTCAATTGTCTTTTCAAAAAAATCATTCCCTACCCCAACACCATGAAGAAAACCTCTTAATAACTCTATGGTTTTACCTTTAACATTTAATTCTGGAATTTATTTTTATGTGTATGCATCCATGTATGTATGATGTGAAGTTTTTTGTTTTTGTTAAATCATCATCCAGTTGATCCAGTATTACTTATTGAAAAAACTTTCCTTTTTTTCATTGCTTTATGGCCATTATCCAAATGAGTGCCCATATATATGCATAGCTCTTATGAATTCTCTATTCTGTTCCATTGATCTGTTTATCCTTACACCAATACTACAGTCTTAATTAAATTGTCTCGATATAAGATAGATTCTTCTACTTGGTTTATTTTCCATAAGAGTATATTATGTAATTTTGACCATTTGTATATCTGTATAATTTTTAGAATCATCTTGTTTATTTCTAAAATATATATATACTGAGATTTTGATTGGGATTTTATTGACTCTATACATTAATATGGAGAGAGTTGACATCAAATTTTTTATTATTGTGTGTGTCAGGAGTTTGTTGATTTATTTAATTTTTCAAATTTATTTGCAGAAAGTTGTTTCTAACACCTTATCTTTTTGGTATCATAGATGCCATTGTGATGAACCCTTTTCCATTTCAGATACAGTTGTTTGAGACTTCTCTCTGTTTTTCTTGATCAATGTCACAAAGGATTCATTAATTATTCAATTTTTTTCATACTATTAACTTTTAGTTTTACTGACCTTTCTCTTTATTTTCTAATCATTCTTTTTTGTTTGAATTATTTTCTTCCTCTCTTTTTTTGATTTAATTCACTGTTCATTTTTTAATGAATTCTTGAGGTGGATGCTTAAATCATTGGTTTTATAGTCTTTCCCCCCCATATATCCATTTAAAGCTATACATTTTCTCTAAACACAACTTTTTTTTAAGCGGAAGTTTTTAAAAAAAATAAATTTATTGGGGTAACATTAGTTAATACTATTATATAAATGTCAGGTGTACAACCTTATAACACATTTGTATACTCTGTCAGGTACCCACCACCCAAGCCTAGTCTCCTTCCTTCCCCTTGCATTTAACTACCTTTTACTCTGTTCATCCTCTCCCCACCCTCCTTCCCCTGTGGTAGCTACCATTCTGTTGTTTGTATGTATGAGTTTGTTTTTTTGTCTGTTCATTTGTTGCTTTTAGTTTTATATCCCACACAAAGATGAAATCATATGATCTTGTCCAGTTTGTCTGACTTATTTCACTTAGCATAATATCTCAAGATCCATCCATGTTGTCACACATGGCACCATCTTAAACATAACTTTGACTGTATCCTGTAAGTTTCATGTATTTTACTATTATCATTCATTTAAGCATATTTTCTGATCTTCATTGTGATATCTGCTTTAAGCCGTGGGTTGTTCAGAAGTACATTTTCAAATTTCCAAACATAAGGCTCTTTTTCCTTCTAGTTTTATCTTTCTGTTCCTGTTTTCTGGCATGATTTTATTTTGCTCAGAGAACACATTTTGGACACGTAATCCTTTAACATTTGAGACTGCTTCATGATCTATCATATAGCCAATTTTTGTAAATGTTGTGTATGTATCTTAAAAGAAGGTAT
The DNA here is from genome assembly GCF_004115265.2 of Rhinolophus ferrumequinum. Taxonomy (NCBI): domain Eukaryota; kingdom Metazoa; phylum Chordata; class Mammalia; order Chiroptera; family Rhinolophidae; genus Rhinolophus; species Rhinolophus ferrumequinum. The sequence continues at coordinate 81,195,998 of NC_046285.1, read as the reverse complement.
GTATTTTCAGTTATTGGTAGAATTGTTATCTGTATACTGATTAGGTTAAATTTATTTGTCTTGTTCAATATTCTGTTCCTGTACTGATCATTTTGTCTGCTTGTTCTCAGTTACTGAGAGTCATGTGTTAAAATTTCTCCTTGCTCTGTATTAATGTATCTTGAGGCTATATTATTATGTATGCCTACAAATACAAAATTGTAATTCTCTTGAGCTTTTTTTCATTGTAAAACATCTGTCGTCTTCTATAGTAAATGTGTTTGGTTTTAAAATCTCGTTTGTCCGATATGAATATTTTGGTTAGTGTTTGCCCGGTAGATCTTTTCCTATCCTTATGCTATCAGATTTTCTATGCTCTTATGTTTTATATGTTCCTTGAGAGAAACTTTTGATTTGTTTTGCTTTTTTTTTCCATTGCTTGATTTTTAATTGGGTATTAGTCCTGTATTTGTGATAAATTTACAAATATTTTCCCCAGTGGTAATATCTTGCAAAACTGTAGTACAATTTCACAAGCAGAATATTGACATTGATATAGTCAAGATAAAGGACTGTTATATCACCGTGAGAATCCTTCATGTCACTGTCACAGCCACATGTACTTCCTACCCTTTTGCTTGTATCCCCTTAACGCATGACAACCAATCTGTTTTCTATAATTTTTGTCATTTAACAGTGTTATGTAAGTGGAATTGTAACCTTTGGGATTGGCTTTTTTCACTCAGCATAATTCCCTGGAGATTTATCCAAGTTGTGGTTGTGTACCAATAATTTGTTCTTTTCATTTTTGAGTAGTATTTCATGGTGTGGATATACCACAGTTTTCGCCTGTTGAATCTCAGTCAGTCTGGTTTATTTTCAGGTTTTGGCTGTTATGAGGAAAGCTGCTGTGATAATTCATGGATAGGTTTTTGTATGAACATAAGTTTTCATTTCTCTGGGATAAATGGCCTGGAGTGTAATTGCTGGGTTTATAGTAGTTTGCATGTTTAGTTTTGTGAGAAACTGCCAAACTGTTTTCCAGAGTGGCTGTGGCATTTTACATTCCAACCAGTAGTATATGAGCCGTCCAACTTCCCAACTACTCTGTATTCTCTCCAGCATTTGATGTTGTTACTATTTTTTTTTTCTTTCTAATTTTAGCCCTTCTGATCCATGTAGAGTGATATTTCATTTTGGTTCTAGTTTTCATTTCCCTAATCGCTAATGATATTGAACATATTTTCATGTGCTTCTTTGTTACCTGAATATCCTCTTTGGTGAAATTTCTGTTAATGTTTTTTGTTCATTTTCTAATGGAAATCTTTTTTTTAATCTTTTATTGGGGAACAGTGTGTTTTCCAGGGTCCATCAGCTCTAAGTCAAGTCGTTGTCCTTCAGTGTAGTTGTGGAGGGGGCAGCTCAGCTCCAAGTCCAGTTGCCGGTTTCAATCTTTAGTTGCAGGGGGCGCAGCCACCATTCCATGTGGGAATTGAACTGGCAACCTTGTTCAGAGCTCCTGCCCTAACCAGCTGAGCCATCTGCCTGCCCCTCTAATGGAATTCTTTATTTGTTCTTTTTACTGATGAGTTTTGAGGGTTTTTTTTAAACTGTTGTGTTTAGAGTTCTTTGTAAATTCCAGATTTTAGTTCTTTGTCAGATACGTGGTTTGTTTCTCCAGTCTGTACCTTGTCTCTTCACAGGGTCTTTCACAGAGCTAAAGTTTTAAATTTTGATGAAGTTCAGTTTATCAAATTTCCCTTTTATGGATTGTGTTTTTGGTATCAAATCTAAGAACTCTTTGCCAAGTACTAGAATCCACAATCTTTTCTCCTATGTAGGTCAAGGTTCATTTTTTTGGCTGTATATCTATACATCTATATATCTGTGTCTGTGTGTGTGTGTGTGTGTGTGTGTGTATACACACACACACACACATACATATATATTTTTTAATTTTTTATTTTATTTTATTTTTTTAAAGCTTCTCTGGTGACTGATGACAAGCCATGGTTGAGAATCACTGGACTTGATGACCAGCAAAATTATTTCAGGCCCAGAAAGTTTCTGAAATGCTTTTCTCAAACTGTATTAAGGAGCACTAGAAGTTAATTTGGGCTCTAAGGACAAGAGAACAAAATGAATTTGGTGAATGTGGCATAGTAAGGATCCTTCTTGGAACTTCATAATATGACTGGCTTAGAGTCAGAATTCTGGATACATGAGAGAAATTCCTGTTTTCTGGGGAAGTGAGGGCGGGTGTTTAGGAGGGTGTGATGGCAGAGTCATCCCAGAGTAGAGACAAATGCTGCAAATTATGGCTTTTTGTGTACTGGATTATTTTCTCAGTTCCTTGCATAAAATTGGGAATATATGCATTCATTTTTCTGAAAACTAATGATAAAAAGAATTCACTTTGTTGAAGTTTTCTTAGCTGTTATTCTCATATTGTGAGAGATACAAAGCAATGTAAATTTGAGCCAAAATAGTTTATAGTGTTATAATTTATCTGTTAGTTATACATAGACCATTTTATTAGGAGGAAGGGAAAATATCATTAATTTCCAATATTTATTAAAATAATTTAGATACATGGAAAACAAGTTAGATAATTAAGTGAATTTATTAAGGAAAATATTAAATAATCATGCAAGATTATCCTAGAAGACAGGGCAAAAAATGGAAAAGTAACATATGAATTTATTTATTCATTTTCACAAATATTTGAGAGTCTTCTGTGTGAAAAGGCACAGTTCTAGGTACTTGGGATATGTTAGTTAAAAGACATTGCTTTGTAGAGCTTATATTCTAGCAAGGAGGATAATCAATAAGCAATAAACATAAAAATAAGTAAATTACATAGAATTTAGGTTTAAAGCAGTTGAAAACAGAAAACTAGAACAAGGTATGGGGCACTGGGAGTTGTGGTGGTCAGGGGAGAGCTCAGGTTTCAGTATTTAACAGAGTGGAAATGAGAGAGTTTAATGAAAAGGTGACATTTAGGCAGAGATTTGAAAGAGGTGAGGGTGTCTGAGATACCTGGGGGAACAGTGTTAACACGGAAGGAAGAGCCTGCAAAGGCCCTAGGCAGTCAAGTGACTGATGTGTTTCTGTCTTCTGAATTTTGTAAGTTAATCACAAATCATTTATAAAGTTAATAATGTCAAACATACAATTGGCACTTAATGAACATAAGTTAATTTTATAAATACCTTTTCTTAAGGTGGTGGGGAAACTCCCCACCTGCGTTTCAGAATGGCTAGTCAGTAGGCCTAAGACTACAAACTTTGTTTTAAATACCTTCATAACACATTCTTCTTGGTATTATGAACTCTACCTTACACAGGCCCAAACAGGAGTACTTAAAGTAGTCTTACGTTTCCTCAGACCACCAGAGCTAATATTATAGGCGAAGTGTTAGTGAAAAATCCTTTGAGTTTTTGTGGAAACCTTTTTTTATTTTAAGGCTTCTTTTTGCCCAGATTGAGAGTGCTTTGCGTTCAAGGAAAGAATGGTTCAGATAATAATTAGAATTCCTTTTTTTTCTGACTTAATATGTTGAATATTATTATTTCTCCCTTAAGGATAGTTATTTCAACTTTTACAGCTTTTATTTTTCATGGGTAGCATGTGTTTAAAGGAAGTTCAAATCCAGTTGTATTCTGGTTTTACTAATGACTTGAGACCTTTATGAATATCAGTTATGGTGTGGTATCAGTATTCTGTATAGTAATGGTATAAAGTACATTTTTGAATAGTAGACTCTGTCCCATACTGTCCTGATTTGATAGTTCCCAACGTCTAACTTTTAAGTTTATTCTGTTTCCTTCTATATCAGCTTGTTAATTGTCACTACTTCTAACACTCCTTCTACTTTAATCTGTATCAGTGGAGATAAATGTAAGTAATTTAATGGGAAAGTAGCTTACTTTCTATTTAATTATCTATAAGAAAAGGTCTGGGTGATAATTTGAGGATTTTAAAGTTACTTTTCAAGATAATAAACTAGGTTTTAATATTCTTATTGTTTTTCAACACCAAGTAAAGTGACACTTGCAAAGTTATTTTTTAAAAATATGTAACCTCTTCTTCCCTTAATCAGCAGCGAAAAGGGAACTGAATGATGGCTTAAAAAAAGAAGTATCTTTATATTTACCTGTGTAAGTTTATTGTCTACTGAACTTATGGGGGTTTAGTTAGGAAGTTATATTTTTGCTTGTCTTGTTAAAAAAGTAAAATATCAGCTTAAAATAGTTAGACATAATTATATATTGAAGCCATTTCTTTTATGAAGGACCTTTGGAAAAAAAGGAGTTGCATATAAAAATAAGAAAGGTAAAATGATAATTTACAAGTTTGAATATGAACCTAAAGATTTCTTTTTGGTTTTAATGTTGATAAAAATCCACACATTATAGGTGCTATTGAGGTGGGGTCCCACCTTTAGATTTACTTTCTTTATTTGTTGATGCGATTTCCAATAGTATACAATCAATTATTTATACTGCCTCTTGAATTTAAATATGGAAATACCTTGAAATCACTCTGGAAACATGCAGGGTAAAGATACAGGGGGAAAACCAGGAAAAAGTATGATTTTTGAATTTTCAGTTAACTATTTAAGATGTTCTTACACAGTTCTACCTTGCCTTTGTTTCCTCTTTTATCTTGGAACAACACCTTAAAGACAGAGACAGATCTTTTTAAACTCTCCTCTGCTACCTGTTATACTGTATATCGGGGAAAAACACACTGGGATTGTTTTTAAATTACACCAAATCAAGAAATAAACTAACATATGCCTTGTTTTCAAGTATGCTTTCTTCTTGTGTGTGAGCCTACAATACAATACAATACAATACAATACAATACAATACAATACAATACAATACAATACAATACGGTACAATACAGTACACTACAGTACACTACAGTACACTACAGTACACTACAGTACACAATAATGCTGGGTGTACGTGATCCTGTTTTTCATTTGTAAAATGTGGTGACCATTGAGATAAGTTTCATGCCCCAGGCTTCTAGTTTTCTCTGATTCTTTTTTTTTACCATTAAAGCTTTTGTTGGGCACTTAAAATATTGACATAGCGATTTAGAACTTGTTCACAGATTTGGAAGAGAAGCAAAAAACAAGGGAATTGGAAATCCTTACTTAAAGGCAGCATAATGCATGCAATCTGATTTGTAAACTATCAGTCTTAACTTTTAAGTTATATTTTATGCAGTTACATTGAATGAAGTCTTGTAGCAAGTTACTTGACACTTTTTAAAAATAATTAAAAAAAAGTTTTTAGTAAATAACTTTAGACTGTTCAGTGTCTTAAACTTTTCTTCCAGCTTTATAATCATAGGATTTGCTATATAATTAATGGATATTAAGATTTTTGCTCCTCTTAGTTTTTATCTATTATGAATAAGGAAGTAATCTTTTAATGGAAACAATTATTTTGGTACAGAATGATTTGTATTTTTTCCTCTTATTTTTGAATACGAAGTAATTATTAATGTTAGTTATAAAATACATAGTTATTAGAGTTTCATTTTACAATGCTATTTGGTATTAAAAATTTTTTTTTGATGCAGGTATTCCATGAACCCTTAAACATTTTCATGTACAGATTTAAGTTTTACAAATTAGGAAGTGTGTTGTTATTTTTTTTAATTTCCAAAAATAGGATATCATAATCAAAATTCATGTTTAATAATTGAAATTTGTACATATGGACCTTATTATTTAAAGAAAATTTTAAGTTTACTGTCTTTGATAACTAAGTGGAATGGTATACTTGTATATTATTAAGCTGAGTGATGAAACAATAAAATTTTAAGGTACTAATTCACTTAGTTGATAAGCATTCTCCTATTTAACTCTTTCCCACACACACAGACAAGGCAGGAATTTGCTTTATTTTATTTTGGGAAATTATAATTTTCTCTTACAAATATTATTGCTCTGTTACTTAAAGACTTCTTAAAACATTTTGCCTTTGAAAAAAAGAACTTATCTTTTATACATGTAAAAATGAAAAACACAACCTACTAATGAAATTATTGGCCAGGTAAACACTTTAATTTTTAAAATTATGTATTCCACTTCTATATTTAAAGTGATGATTTTAGTGCTAATAAGAGCTAACAAGTGTGATCTCATAGTTATTATGGGCATCTATGAAAAACCTCATCCAAAAGTCATAAGGTTTAAAATCTAATGCCGGTAGCTACCAGCTGCTAAAGAATTTCATTTGCTGATTTTATTCTTTTACTCCTTTGTAATTTAAATGCCTTTATTTAAAAAGTTTAACTTAAGGATATTGTAAAGTATATAGCATTTTAAGATTAAATGGTATCCAGAACATACAGTCCAGTGAGTTAGTCCAATGTAATTGGAGGAATTATTAAATGACACTGACCTCATTTCCTTTAGAACAATGAAAATTAATAGTTTCACATTTTATTAGGCTGATATTCCAGATGTAGTGTACATTTAATTAAGTGTAGTTTCCTTTTAGTTATGGTATGTGTATCTGTTTTTTGTCGCAAATTCTTTCTAGTTTTACAGTTTTCCACATGTTTTCTTTCACCATTTATGATTTTTTCAAAGCAGAGCTATAAGGATTTAAATCACTTTAGCATGCAGCAAAACAGTTCCCATTCAAACAATAAACGCCATTTTAAAAAGCCTTTAGATCTTCTGTCACTTCATAAATATAAATGTATAAAAACGTTATGCAGTTGTAGTGCCCACCTGCTAATTAAATGCAGATTTTTCTCAAACTTGTTTAAAAATCTGTCTATTTGTTTCAACTAAGTCTCTGTTCAGACTACATATGGCCCTTGTGAAACTAATTATGCTTATGGAGCAGCTGTTAAATTTAGTGCAACTAATTTTATCCAATATTTTACATTTTAATTGATTACCTGTGAAGAAATTAGCAAATTAACACTTATTGTACAGTAACTGAATCGTCTTTTATGGTTACTTTCAGATTTAACAAGTGAGCCAGGCACTGATGGAATAAAGACATTTCTGGGAGTTTTAGATAGGAAAGTTATTGGTGGACCTTGATTATCTGGTGTGAAAATTTAGGAAGACTGATGAGTGATGCCAAGCATCTGTGTGTTCTGTATCTTAAACATGAGAAGCAGATTGGAAAGTAATGGCGTTTTTGCAGAATTTTGGTAACATATGGGCTTATCTGGATCTAAGAAGTCTTTGAAGATCTTTGAACTTGACTAAATGACTTAACCTTTGGCATAGTGGGTGGGTTATGTGCTTTTTTAGGGGGGAGGTATTGGCATTTTGCATTTCTCTTGCTTTTTCCCTCTTCCTAATTCTACCTTATAATATCTTAAAATGGGGGGACCAGAGATGATTGGGAATTTTTGAAGATTGACATGATGAGAATTCCAAGATACTAATTTGACTGGCTACATCTCTAATAAGGTGGGGTTAAATCTTTTGATAATGTTTCAGAAGTGAGTCTGTGTAGATATTTATTTTCTGTTTTATAGATTTTATTTGAAAATGATGCTGCAATCAAATCTTATTGGCAGTGGGTTGTAGTTGAAAGGATGTGGACAAACCTGGGTTCAAATTTCAGCTCCATCACACATTGGCTCTTTGACCTGTGAGCTTTTCAGAGTTCAGTTTTCTCAAAGCAAAAACCAAACTAAACCAAAAAAAAGGAAAAAAACAAAAAGAAAAAAACCCAACAGAAAACACCCCAAGCCTGTCTCTTCCCAAAGCAAGAAGAAATGTCCCCAAACAACAAAAGATGACAGTGACAATTATATGTTTAAAAACTCCAGAGAATTAGAAGAGGTAGAATAGATGACTATAGCTAGCATGCTTCTGAGCACGTAGACGATCCTTAGTAGTAATAGGCTCAAATGTTATGCTCTGTGTACCTTTGCTAAATAAGAGATATACTAGGCGGGCACATACTTGTGTGTGTTTTAGAGCATTAACTGTGATGGTAAATGAGAGATTGGTTTTGATTTTTATTTACCAGCTTTGAATTTTGATAACTCAGTTGTAAAACTTGATGTGAATTATTAGGTCCAAGTAAATATATCTGGAATCGTTATAAGAAGTATTTCAGTTGGGGCACTGTACCTCCAGCTCTGTTCACAAGCACTTGCTCTACAGCAACTTGATCCAGTGCCCCTGCTGAGGACAGTTCACTTTGGTTCTGCAGTTCAGAACATGTGGCAATTGTACTGATCTAGACATTTCTCCAGGGCAAAATATTAACCCACTCAGTTCATCTTAGTTAAAATTCAAAATGTGTGGTTTCCCCAAAATAGCGTTGTTGTTGGTGATGTATTTCTCCATTCTTCTTCGTCATTTCCACCGAGGGTTTCTCAACTTTATTACTCTTTTGGAAGAATCAACCTTTGTCTTTCTTAATCTTCTGATTCATTAATGTTTGCTTTTTTCCTTTATTTCTTTCCCTTTACCGTCTGTGAGTACAATTTTCTGTTCTTTTTCTAACGCCTTGAGATGGATGCTTAGATTATTTCTTTTAGCGTTTTTTCTTTTCTGTGTAGTTAATACTGTAAATTCTTCCCTTTACTATGCTTTAGCTGTAGCCTACACATTTTTGATACGCCATATTTTAGTTTTCATTCAGTTCAAATTTAAAAATATCCATTGTGATTTCGTCTTTCCATGAGTTATATTGATAACTTAATTTTCAAACATTTGGAGGCTTGTCTTATTTTTCTTTCTTTTTTGTTTCTAATCCCGCTGTAGTGAGAGAAAATTACCTGAATACCTTTCATCTTTTAAATGTGTTGAGATTAGCTTTATAGCCCATCATAAGGTTTATTTTAAGAAATAGTACAGATATACTTCCTAAAAATGGATATTACACAGTTAAAAAGGTGGATTTAACTATTTATTCAAATCTTCTATATCTTTATTTTTAATTTTCCTTTTAAAATCTGCTTATTTTATCAGTTACTGAGAGATCTCCGTGGATTTGTCTGTTTAACTTCAAGTTCTGTCAACTGCTTTATATATTTTGAGGCTCTATTATTAAGAGTATGCAAATTCAGACTTGTTTTATATTATTTTTGGAGTGACTTTGTCATCGTCGTAAGTCTCTATTTCTATAAATACGAGTAGTTCGTATCTTAGTCTACTTTGTTTGATATTGATATAATTTGACCATCTTTCTTTTTCCTAATGCTTGCGTGATATCTTTTGTCATTGGTTTACTATAAAACTTTCTTTGTCTTTATATTTAATGTGTTTATTTTGAAAGCTGTCTATAGTTTGCTTGTTTTTAGTGTGATGGTCTTTTTCTTTCAATTGTATTGTTTAGTCTATTTATGTTTATTGATTACTATTATATTTGGGTTTAAGTCTCCCATCTTATTATTTTTTTCTATTTGTCCAATCCACTCTTTTTTTATACTTTCTTTGGATTAATTGTATTTCGTTTTCTTCTTTATTGGCTTGTTAAACATTCTTTTAATTTTACTTTGAGTGCTGAACTTGAAACTGTAGCATGTCCTTGACTTTAATTAGTGTAACATAAATTAGTATTTTTAGCACTTTTTTTCCTATAGCTTTTATACTTGAATAGCTAACTGGATGTACCATTGTGCACACACGTTTCCCCCCCATTGAACTCCTTGAGGAAAATTAAAGCCATTGTTTTGCTGTGTATCTTGCAGTTGAGAAGACTGATGCCGACTTTCTTTGTTGGTGACTTGATCAGGGTATTCTTCCTTTATCATTAATGTGCAGTAACTTCCTCAGGCTATCTCACAGTTGACTATGGTTAATCCATTTCCCCAAATACACAGTGGACCCTTTCTACACATAGATTCTTTTAGTTCCAAAGTGTTCTTGGATTATGATTGTAATATTAGTTCTCTTACCTTGTTTTTTCTCCTTCTGGAGCCTCAGGTTAGAAATTAATTTTCTGCCTCTTCTTTCTATTACTTTTATTGATCCTTTTGACTAGTTTTATTTGATAAAAGTTTATTTTTCTTGGGTCTTTTATCAGTAACATCTCTGTCTCTTATTATATGCTATGTTTAATTAATGTTGAAATTTAATGTTATAGTCTCCTCTGCTTTATTGTTTTTTCGTGGAGTGTATTTGTATTACCTGAAAAATTTGATTCTACCTTTGTTTCTTTTCTTACAGTTGCTTTATATGGATGTTGAATTTTTTTGTAGTTCATGATAATGTGAAGCGTTTTCCTAAATCAGCAATAACAGACAATTCTATGGATGGAGTGAAGGTTTTGGGTGACTTATAAGGTTACTTGAATGGTGCTGAACTATTATTAATACAGTGCGGTGGAGTTTCTTTAACAAATGGGGAACTTTCTGGGAAAAGCTAGGTCTATTTTCAGGTCCTTGGATGCCATCTTGGTTTTATAGAACCCTGAGCTTCAGCACCTTGTTTTCTACTTTTTCTTTCACCACCATACCACCAATGGACACTTCTCTTTTCAAAGTGTATCTCTTCCCTAGAGTGTAGGTCCTTTTTAAAAGTTCCCCTTATTATTAAAGTTTTAGTTTTAGGATTTTGGCTGGTGGTGAAAGTAGATGTCCATGTTCAAAATGTCATCTTGACATGGAATCCGTATTAGTTTATGCCAGGTGTAATTTTTAAATTTAATTTTAATTACAGTTTTATTTAATGGTAAATACAGCCTTTAGTCATAGAACTATACTAAGAGACTATTTGAAGTACTGTATTTTTTTGAGGGATAAAATATTAGGATATTTATTTTGATTACATGTGCTTAGAACTTATTAGCCAATTAAGAAACTTGACGAATTGGTTCTTGAGGGCAGTAATTCATTTTATGTAGGGATGTTATAGTGATTCTTCCTATTTTGTAGATATTGAAATCATTTATCTGGTATAATAGGACATTTTGCTGTCCATTTATTGTTTATATATTGTGTGTTCTAGAGTGCCACATTTTTTATCAAATGTCTTTGCTTATAATATATCTCCATATTGGCTTTGGTACTCCAGAGATTTCTGGAGAGATTTATCAGAAAAGTATTTATTTAAGGAATGAGGGACAAGTTAGCATCTTAAATTTTAGTATAGTTTCTTTGACTTTTTTTGATTGTCTGGTCAACGTGGGAAATCTGTTTGATCTGTTACTTTCTTCTTGATGGAGATCTTTCAAATATGTAATTAAAGTTACTTATTGAATAAAGTAAATTGAGTTGTTCATATGTTTAGATGTGAGTTTTCCTCAAAATTGTACAAAATAATTCTCATGACAACTAAGAAGTCAGCAGCTTAATTCACTTTAATCTGTGATTTGGTAGTCCTTTATAATAACCTTTAATAATGTTGTTTTGTCTGTGTTTTCATTTGCTATCTTTTCACTGTATATTCTTTCTAGAGTCATCTTTTGCTTCTGGTAGCCTATCAGCAAGATTAAGAGGCCTACAATATCAGGATTAAAATAATGAACATTAAGACATTGGGGGGAAGTTCCAGTGTCTTATATAACATAATGATATTGTAAAACGCGTTACTTTCTTTAAATTTGACATCATGGGTGACAACTTACGGATCTGCTGTTGCTAGTATCATAGTTCATTGAGCCACACCAGCAATATTTATAGATGAATATTTGAGAATGGCAGGGGTTGCTTGTATGAGGTCATATGATGAATATTGAGCAAGATATTTTTGGAGAATGGCAGGCATTTGCTTTCTACAGTGGAATCTTTGTGTTAGGGAAAACCATGGGATCAGTTTGGAGATAATTGAGTTTATTTCATCAATTGGGTAAATTGGGAAGATCTAAGATTGGAAAAGTTGGTGCTATGGGGAGATAATACTATAATTTATAGAAGGTCTCTAATTGCAGTGTCCAGCTTTGCTAAGATGGTGCTAGAGTGATCATACTGTCCGGTTTTTCTGGGAAAATACTAATTTAGACCTGTTGTTCTTATAGTGCCCTACTTGACTCTCAAAAATATGCCTTTTTTCCTCCGGAAGCTTGGATGCTAGGTGATATGATTTCCCCATTAATAGCAAACTAGTGAAGGTCATGTGTTTGGCTTCTGAGGGTTTTCCTCTGGAGAAGACATGGATCGTTTGCCAAGATTATTATTATTTACCTTCCTCTATACGAGAAATCTGTTGAAAACGTGAGCAATCCTTATACTAGCCTTAAGATTTTGAAGGTCCGTTAAAATCAGAATGCTGCTCTTTAATGTATTAGCTATGGTACGAGGGCAACATATTTCATATGCTTCTGATTCCGATTTTACTCATTCATTCAGATTAGCACATCCCTCAGTTACTTCTCTCTCAGTGCCTGCCTCCTCCAAAATCACTTGTCTGCTGTCTCACAATTCAGTCAGGTAATGTTATTTAATCCTTACACCCAAAGAGGGAATGACTTATTTGAGGACACCATTATATGAAGAATTCTTTATTTTTTTAACTTAATAATTCTATAACTTTGAGTATATTTGTAGTAGATACACTTCATTTTAAAGATACAGTAAAAACATGATTTCACCAAAATCCACCTCATCTGGAATCCATAAAAGGTTACACATATTTTGTCCAAAAGTTTATTTTTCAACAAAAAGGGGCTAACCACTAAGAAATGAGCTTACATTAAAGATTTATTTAAAAAAAGAAGCTCTCAGAGTTTTGTTGTTAATGTTTAAACTAACATTTAATTTACTTGTCTTTTGTTACTCTACATTTTCACTAGTTACCATATTTTGCCATACATAATGTGCACTTTTTTGCCCAAATTTGTGCGGGAAAAATAAGGATGCACATTATACCTAGGTAGTACTAATTCCGTATCTAAATAAATGTTTTTAATTATTTTATTTATGCTTATTAGTTAAAAGTGTAATTCTAGAAATCAATAATGATACCCATATGCAAAATAATACCCTGGAATTTGATAATCAGTTTTGTTGAACTTTCGACGAACTTGAAATGATGAAGAGTTCTTGGCCTTCTATGATGTGTAAATACCATAAACTTGTTACCGGTACATAACCTTTCTTATACCTTTTATCTGTTCTTGTGTCTTGTAATTATTTGTTACATAAAATTTCTTGTACCATAATGTTAAAAAATAAATGCTAAAATTCCTTTATAATACAAAAAACAAATAACTAAATGTAAATAAAAATTTGAATTAAAAAATTAAAAAGAAAGATATTTTCCCTGAAAGTTTGGGCCAAAAATGTGGTTGCACATTATGCATGGGAGCACATTATACACGGCAAAATATGGTAAGTGAAAATGAATTGCCAGAATCATATTTTGGCCCAAAACAATTTAGAACCAAATTAAGACAATATATTGTATGTATATACACACATAGTTTATGAGTTTGGACAATTAAGTTTGGGAACTCATCCTAGAAAAAATGCTACATACCTCACTGCTGAATATCACTACGGTCACCTTCGAAGTACTCCCCTTGGGAAGCTATGCACCGACGCCAGTGCCTCGTTCACCCTTCAAAGCAGTTTTGGAACTCTTTTTCTGGAATGGCCATCAGAGCTGTCGTCATTTGACCCTTGATGTCCTGAATGTCATCAAAATGTCTTCTTTTCAGTATTTCCTTTATCTTCGGGTAAAGAAAGAAGTGATTGGGGGGGCCAGATCAGGTGAGTAGGGAGGGTGGTCCAATGCAGTTATTTGTGTACTGGCTAAAAACTCCCTCACAGACAGTACCGTGTGAGCTGGTGCATTGTGACGCAAGAGCCATGAATCGTTGGTGAAAATTTCAGGTAGTCTAACTTTCACGCAGCCTTTTTAGCACTTCCAAATAGTAAACTTGGTATAATGATGAGGGGGAAAAGAGAGAGGAGGAGCACATGCTAGAGTGGGACTAATGAATTTATTTAGCAATATGTAATCAATTTATTTAGCAATATGCAATAGAAAAAAACAAAAGCAATTAATAGAATATGCTAATGACAGAAAGTAAAGGTAGTTAAGACTAAGATATGCCAAAGAAGAGTGCCAGCCCAGTAGCTCAGGCGGTTGGAGCTCCGTGCTCCTAATACCCAAGGCTGCCGGTTCGATTCCCACATGGGCCAGTGGGCTCTCAAACACAAGGTTGCCGGTTCAACTCCTCGAATCCCGCAAGGGATGGTAGGCTCTGCCCCCTGCAACTAAGATTGAACACGGCACCTTGAGCTGAGCTTCCACTGAGCTCTTGGATGGCTCAATTGGTTGGAGCACGTCCTCTCAACCACAAGGTTGCCAGTTTGACTCCCGCAAGGGATGGTGGGCTGCGCCCCCTGCAACTAACAACGGCAACTGGACCTGGAGCTGCAGTGCACCCTCCATAACTATGATTGAAAGGACAACAACTTGACTTGGAAAATATCCTGGAAGTACACACTGTTCCCCAATAAAGTCCTGTTTCCCTTCCCCAGTAAAATCTTAATAAATAAATAAATAAATAAATAAAATATGCCAAAGAAGCTCAGCAAACCGTAGGAAAAACAACACTGGAACAGTCAGGAATCAAAACCTTGCCAGGTCTGCAGCTAAGAGAAACTCAGGCGTCTCCCACTGCTGCTTGCTAGTTCCCCAGAACGTTGGTGGTGTTGCTGTTGCTGTTTTTGTTGTTGGAAGTTGGAGCATCTTCTGATGCTGCAAGCTGCATACAAGTTTCTAAAATGCTAACAAGTTCTCAAGAATGTTGCTGCTGTTGCCGTTGCTGTTGTTGTTGCTGTAAGTTAGGGCATCTCCCGATGCTGCAAGCTTCAAGCTGCATACAAGTTTTCAAAATGCTAACCAGTTCTCAAGAAGGATAACTGTGGGGAACAACACTCGAGAGGCTGGGAACCAGCGAGACCTCACCAGGTCCACTGCTGGAAGTCAGGGCATCTCCTGGTGGTGTTGTAAGCTGCATGTTGCTGGAAGATTGCAAAATGTTAGAACGATGAAGAATTACCAATGACAAAAGACGAAATGATGAAATTATACTGCCAACTGAGGTCTGTCTTACATATTTTCTCAGATGTACCTTAGAACCAAGCTTCTTATTCCTGCCTCCCCCTCCGCAAATGGCCAGTTCCAGGAGGTTCCAGATAAGAATATTGCTCATTCTGTGATAAGAATATTGCTTGTTCGGCTGAAGGGCCAGTTCATTCGGACAAACAACACCTGCTGTTCTCGCCTGGGACCATCAGCCCAAGGCCTGCTAAAACCTGGCAACATGCCTGTCATGTCATTCTGATATAACTTAGTTACTTCTCCACCTCATCTGCTCATGTGGGCAAAACAGACAGAAAGCAACATCTTCCTATATCTCTCCTGCTGGGAACTAGACGAGGGAGAAATTTTCTTAACCCTAAGCTAACCAATACTTCACGTGCAGTCTCTCACGGGAGGGAACCCCACATGCAGTCTCATGTGGGGAAACAAAGGAACAAAAACTAACAGACAAAAGCTCACATCAGCCAACAAGGCAAATTTTCCTCAACATCTCTCCTACACTTGGTTAACTGTCCAGTTGGTACAAATTTGTAATGAATAATCCCTGTGATATCAAAAAAGGTTAGCAACATCATTACAACAAGTTCGTGAACTTAATTGTCAGACCTTGTATATATACTGGGTGAGTTTATCAGAAAAAAGCCCCACTTCATTTTTAGTATTATTACTCTGTTTTAATCAGAAAACTTTAAATTCTGACTGGCCATTGTCCCAAGATTTTAGAATAAACTTTCAAATTTTTTATATATCCACATATAATATAAGATTTAATTAGAAATGAATAAGGTAACATCTGTGGGGGCAATAAATTGTCATGATAAATTTTAAATTTTTAAATTTATTGCAATAACATTTGATACTAACATTATATAAATTCTAGGGTACAGCTTGATAATACAACATTTGTATACTTTGTTTTTTGCTCAGTACCTGAAGTCTAGTTTCCTTCCATCACCATATATATTTGACCCCATTTACCCTCCTCATCCTCCCCTACTCCTTTCCTTTCTGGCAACCACCATTCTGTTGTTTGTATCTATGAGGTTTTTTGTTTGTTTGTTTGTTTGTTAAAACTTTATGTGGAAAGAAGTCGTATGTCAAAATTAAGAGAGAGAGTAGTCAAACTTAAAGAAAAAATTATAGAAATTTAATTTATTTTTTGTTGGGGAATATTGGGGAACAGTGTGTTTCTCCAGGGCTCAACAGCTCCAAGTCCAATCATTGTCCTTCAGTCTAGTTGTGGATGGCTTAGATCATCTCCAAGTGCAGTCGCGGGTTTCAGTTTTTAGTTGCAAGGGGTGCAGCCCACCATCCCATGTGGGAATTGAACTGGCAACCTTGTTGAGAGCTCGCGCGCGCTCTAACCAACTGAGCCATTTGGCTGCCCCTAGAAATTTAGTTTTTGTAAATTAAGACATTAATAAGCACATGTTGACACATGTAACAATAAATATTGTAACTTCTCAAAATTACATAGTAAACAAAAGTTTGTGATCTTCTGATACAATAATGCTCATTATTTGCTGAGTGAACCAGTTAGGGATGAAAAAGGACAGACATTACTACTGAAACCCATGTAATTCTCTTGAAGACCTACATGTATCCTAAGTATCCAGGACTAGTTCATGCGATCTTTCTATCATCCACATTCTTGCTTTTTGGTAATTTGATCATGCTGTTTTCTTTTTTGTTTGATCAGTCTAGATAGGGATTTACCAAATATGTTGATATTCTCAGAGTAACAGATTTTGAGTTTGTTAATTTTCTTTATTGCTTTCTATTCCATTGATTTTTGCTCTTTAATGTTTCCTTCCTTATACCTACCTACTTTGGGTTTACTTTGCTCTTCTTTTTCTAGCTTCATAAAGTGGAACCTTAGGTAATTGATTTTAGACCTTTCTTCCTTTCTAATATAAACAGTTAAAGCTATAAATTTCTCTGCTAAACATAGCTGCATCCCACAAATTCTCCTGTGTTGTATTTTCATTGTCATTGAGTTAAAAATATTTTTTAGTTTTTCTTGTGATTTCTGACTTGACCCATGAATTATTTAGAAGTGTATTTAATTTTTATATATTTGGTATTTTTTCGAGATGTTTTATTGTTATTGAATTCTAATTTAATTTCCATTTAAGTTATTTGTTTTATGTTTGTCCCTCTGTTGTTGTTTTTTTTTTTTTGAATATTTTTAAGAATTTCCTTTTAGTGTATCTTTTGGGTTTTTAGCTATACTTCTTTCCTTTTTTTTTTTCTTTAAGTTGTTGCTCTAAGGATTTCATGTGTGCCCTTAGCGTTTCAGTGCATTTAGATTTACGTTTTACCATTCACATGAAATGTAGAAACCTTATAACTGTATAGATACATTACCTTCTCCATACATTATTCTATTCTCCATACATTATTATATCTACCTTCTTTATAAACCTTTCAGTAAAACATTATAAATTTTACTTTAAGCACATATACATTTTTAAAATAATTTAAGGGAAGTATTTTTTACATTTATACATATATTTACTTTTTCTAGTGGCCTTCATTCCTTCTTCAAGACTCTAGTTTCTATCTGTTATTATTCTCTTCAGCCTGAAAAACTTTAGTGTTTATTGTAATGCAGATCTACTGTTGATGAATATGTTTTACTTTTATCTCAAAAATGTCTTTATCTTTATTTTTGAGGTATATTTTTGCTGGCTATTAAATTTTGTTATTTTTTCTTTCACCATGTTAAGATGTTTCTTCTCATCTTCATTGTTTTCTGATGAAAAGTTAGCAGTAATTCATATCATTGCTCTCCAACATGTAATATGCTTTTTTTCCTTTTCTGAATACTTTCAAGATTTCTCTTTATTTTTAGTTTCATCAGTTTGACTATGGTGGTATTAGTCATGGCCTTCATATTTATGTTGGAGTTCACTGAACTTTTAGGATCTATAAATTTATATTTCACTAAATTTGGGGGAAATTTTGGCCATTAGTTAACAATTTTGTTTTCTGTCTCATTATTTTCTCTACTTCTGGGTTTAACTAAACATGATAGACATTTGAATATTGTCACCCAGAGCCCACAAGATCTGTTTTTCTTATTAGCAGTCATTTCCCTCTTATTTCTTCAGATTGTATCATTTCAATTGATTTATTTTCAAGTACAGATTCTGTTCTTACCAATCTGCTTTTAATCTCATTCAACATAATTTTAATTTCAGATATTATGATTTTAGTTATAGAACTTCAGTTTTTTTCATTTTCCAGTTTTCTTTTTTTTTGCACTAAGATTTTTTAGCTTTATATTTATTACAAGCATAGTTATACTTACTACTTTAAAATCCTTGCTTGCTAATTCCAACATCTGGCTCATCTCTGGGTTAATCTCCAGTGACTATTGAGAATGGATCACATTTTTTATGTTCATTGTATATCTAGTAATTTGGGATTTTATCCTGGACATGGTAGATGTTGTGTTTTGAATACTCTGGATTCCGTTGTATTCCTCAGAAGCATGTTGATTTTTTTAAATTGTTTATTAAATCAGGAAATTAACTTAGTTGAATTAAAATTGTAAAAATCCTATCTCTGTGGGAATTGAAATAATCAATTGGATTTTTTTATCTTTAGTTATTTGGAGTCTGTCCCTTATATGCATAATGTAGGGTTCAGCCAGAGATTTGAACAGAGTTTGCATATAGAATTTTTAGCTCCCTCCTCTGAGTCTTTTCCAAGATGCCCTATTACTTTTCCTTTTGCGGCGGTTGCCCAGAGTCTTTCTTCTGATTTTTCATACCAAAGATCCTGAAATTTTCTGTTGGAGTTATAGCTGTCCTGCATGGCATGAACTTGGGCTTTTCCTCAGAAAAGGAGCTGATCATACAGGAAACTTTCTTACTGCTGTTTACTTTTTCCAAGTATTGGCCCCCTACAGAATCTGCCCTCTTTTGGTTACTATCCAGTGCCTTCAGATAGTTGTTTTTTATAGTTGTCTGTAGGGTCATCACTCTGGTAGAGGCTTTCTTGTCAATACTGTAAGACAGGATTTGAAAATTTTAGTTTTTAGAAGCACATAGTGTATCCTACTTAATACTGTCATTTGTTTAATACAAAGAATAGCTGGATTAGAGTAGAGAAATAGTTTTATTGTAACAATTAGAAATAAGGTTGACTATATATACAGAAGCAGAGATTGTAAGGATAGGAAGGACCCAATCCATGGATATTAGAGCAGATACATTTAGA
This sequence comes from Rhinolophus ferrumequinum, assembly GCF_004115265.2. Taxonomy (NCBI): domain Eukaryota; kingdom Metazoa; phylum Chordata; class Mammalia; order Chiroptera; family Rhinolophidae; genus Rhinolophus; species Rhinolophus ferrumequinum. Next base: position 81,176,785 of record NC_046285.1, on the reverse strand, counting down.
TTTGTTATATTAATATTATCTGAGGAGACTTGAATAATCAAGACTTGATTTGAATCTTTAAGACTTGCACTTGAAAACACTTTTTTATTAAACCTTAATTTCCTGTAAACTTGACAACATTTGTATCTCTTATATATCGTTTTAACTGAGAATACTTATTCATAAAGAACCATATTTAGGTGCTTGCTTCACACAGTTATTTAATTACTGAATCCATAACTAATAAATCTTTTCAGTTACTTTTAAAGCATATTTTTATTTTATAGTACAAAATATATACTAAATGTATTTAATAAAATCTACTTACTATAGGTCCAGGTCAAGACCTCGTCCACGTTCCCATAGTCGAAGCAGTGAAAGGTCCAGTCACAGAAGAACCCGCAGTCGATCTCGAGATAGGGAACGACGTAAAGGCAGAGATAAGGAGAAAAGAGAAAAGGAGAAGGATAAAGGCAAAGACAAGGAATTACATAACATCAAACGTGGGTAAGTTGAAGCAATCTTAAGCAGTGATGACTCATGACTCAATATTCCATGGCAATATTCAAAATTAAATTTTCATTCTTTGAGGTTTTTCTTTGATGGGAAAGAAGAGGATACAGTAGAATAAGAAGAAAGGACAAATCAAAATAGTTACCTCAAATTTTTACCATATGATTTACTATTGGTTAGGCCTCTTTCAATATAGAATGGGGTTTTGATCAATATTAAGGTGTATGTGTGTGTTAGCGTGAGTATATATGTATACGAGACCCAGAATTTATTTTTTCTGGAATTGATTTTACTGATAAAATTCTAGCTATGTCCATTTGGAGGGTGAAATCCATTCACAACTGTTTATTAAATTAAGAGATATTAAAATGAAACAAAATATTGGTTAGTAGCTTAAATTACAGCTTCTGCTTTGTTTTACTCAAAACTGACAATAGGGTCTTTTACTCTATGAAGTGGCATATCTTGGAACTTACCCCTTTTGTCAGTCTTTCAACACCTTGTGTATATTCACTTTAATACTCCAATCAAAAGTATTTATCTTTAATGTATCAATCAGCTTCAGTGTTAAATTGAGGAGTTTACCAGGATATTGGATATAGTTCCTTGAGATCTTGATTCTCTGAAGAATTAAGTTTATTAAATGATATGGAACTCTTTTCTAATCCTTTTTCCCAATTGTCTGAGTGTTTATTTTTTTATTTCTAGATTTACAGTGATATTATATAAACCTGCCTAGATTGTTGGCTTTTAAGTCTTCTTTGAAATGATAAATTTGTGGTGGATTTTGCAAGAGGATAACACTTTATGTAACTTTCTTTCTCCTGTTTTCCCCACAACCATTAACACAAATTGAACAGTTGTTATCCTGTAAAATTCTGAGTTCTGCCCTTTTGTTGTTTTAAGGTTGTTGAATGTTACAGGAGAGGAGATAGGGTTGGCTGTCTGGCTATAAGGATAGGGAGGCTGCGTTAGCCAGAGCTGGTAGAATGGAATGAGGATCAGAGAAGGTATGGAGGATACCTACTAATTAAAGGAGAAAGTTGGGAGGATGATAGAGTTGAAGAGAGGACACAGGGTAGGTTTCTGAGACTGAAAAATATGGACTAAAAGAATGAATAAATTATGTCAAAGAACTGCCTTGCTGCTTTGTTCCTTTCTTTCCTTCTTTGAGTTTATACTTTAGATATTGCATGGCTATGAGAAATATGACTATGATTTTTACTGATCATTAAATTTTTGCTTTCTACCTCACCAACTTAATTTTTTAGAGTAATACTTGTACAGTTGATGTAAAATTGATAATACATAAGGCCATTATTTTGGGGCTTTTAAAAGTAAGAGAAATGAGAATATGAATTAAAAAAATGGAGGTCATGTGGTTTCAGGAAAGGTTCTCAGATGGTGACATTAATCTTGAAGGTCTGGGCCAGCTTTACAGGTTAGACCTCTCCCATCACCCAAGAGTTGATTATGTTCAAGGGACTGATTTCTGGATGACAGGTTCACAAGACAATAATGTTGTATTTGTTACTATTTCTTACATCTCAGCAAAGGCAGTGAACAAGGTCAAAACAAGAAGGGTCAGTTGAAAGGCCCTGCGTGCTGATGCCAAAAAGCTGTGAGTAGCCTGATTGAGCCATCTTGACGGTTTTAGTGGACCTTAGTACGGGGTGGTGCTATGTCAGGGTTCCTCCTGGTTTAGTGCTAAGGACACACAAATTTGTACCTTTTTGGTATGACCTGAAGTCAGGATTTTGGGGGGGCAGTGTATACATTTAATATGGTAGTATTTACAGAGGGTGCCAAAAAGAAATGAAAAATGTATACACATTTTAAGAAAGGAAAAAGCTGTATTAAAATTGTGATGCTCCATATATACTGATGACAAAAGATGAATACAAATCATGTGTATACATTTTTTGACACCCCCAGTATATATGTACAGATGCACCCTGCTTTGCTCCAAAAATAATTTATCTTTTTTTAAACCATATGTGTTTATTTCTTAAACCTGAGTTATTCAGGGCAGAGAATGTGTCTTTATACTCTTGTATCACTCAGAGTACCTAATGTATATGTTCGTTGTTAATAAATACTTACTGGTTATTGATCAGATAGGCTCATTGATTCGTTCACTTGTTCAGTCAACAGTATTTAAATGCCTTGTGTGTATCAACTGTGATTTTAGGTAATTAGGGACATAATGGTAGGCTAGTCCTACCTGGGGATTTCATGCAGGTGGCAAACATAAACATAAACAGAAGGGAAGATATGTAATTACAGTGAAATCAGATGAATGTTTCAACAAGAAGCTATGGGAACATCCTATGAGTTAGGATGCTTTAGCCATAAGTAACAAAACCTAACTAAGACTAGTTTAAACCAGGGGCAGCAGAGTTTTTTATATCAATAAAGGGCTACATAGTAAATAATTTAGGCTTTCTGGGCCTTATGTCTGTTGCAACTGCTGAACTCTGCCCTTTTAGCACAAAAGCAGCCATAGATAATACTAAATGAACAGCATGGCTGTTTTCCAGTAAAAAAAGGAACAATATATTTACAAAATTAGGCAGTTGGCTAGATTTGGCTCAAGGGTTATATATATAGTTTGTCAACATCTGGCCTAAGCCATAAGTACATTTATTGCTAATATAATAGTTTGCAGCTAAGCAGACCTGGGTCCTTTCTTTCCTTCCAACAGGCTAATCTCAGCATGTTGGCTTTCATCTTCGGTCTTGACACATCCTGATTGAAAGACAGTTCCATGAACCTTAAGTTGGTTGATATACACTAGTCATCATGTCAGGGAGGGGCTCTCAGAAGAGATGTTTTTACATTGAAGGAAGGAAGAGATGGGAAAGAATGGTGTATGCAGCATGAACTTCATATGGAAATACTTGGAGGCACAGGAGGTGGGTATGGCATACTTGAGGAACTGAGGTCTAATTGGGCTTGGTTTAGAGTAGAAGAGGAACGAATAATAATGAGAGATGATTATTGGAATACCTTATAAGTTATGTCAAGGAGTTTGGAGTTAATTCTAAAGGCAGTGAGCAGCCAGTGAAGTTTCAAGTAATATGATTGGTTCTTTATGAAGTATGAACAAAATGCTTTACTTATAGTAGACATAATAATAGTAAGCATCTAACATTTTATATACACTTTCTAAGTATCAGAAATTTTGCTAAGCAATTGATGTGCATTATCTCACTTGAAATAGTTGCTTTTGTTAATCCTGTTTCTATAGATGAAGGCTTGTGATCATAGAGCTCGTAAATGACAGTCTTCGAATTCAAATTCATTGACCACAGCACCTTGACCCCTGAACAGTACACTCTATCCTCACTTCTGTAGTGATTCATAATTATTGATGAAATAAGAGTGCTTGAGATCAAGTGATACACTATGCTTAAACTTTCGTAGAAAATAGCTAAAAAAAAAACTGAAAGAAGTTTCTTGGCCTTATTTTTCTCTGATCAGGCCAGAAATCCATCATTAATAAAAGATTCCTTCTTGTCTCCCTCTTCCTTCCTTCCTTTCTTCCTTTCCCACATCAGCATTTCATCTGTTTATTTAGAATTATATTTAATTTTATTTAATAAACGCACAAAAAATATCTAGGCCTTAGTAAAATTTATTTCTACAATGGTTTCATTGGTTGTCTCATTCCAGATGGTTTCAAAAAAAAAAAAAAAAGAACACATGTAGGTAGAGAAAAAGTAAAAAGATTCACAAAATTCACAAACAGTTTAAGACTTAAGCATTACTTCATTATAATTGTACAACCCAATGATAAATATTTTTGCTTGTGCTAACTAACCGGAATGCTTCCTCACATAAGAGATAACCTATATGCCTCTGCTTCTTTATGCATAGCAATCTGTGTTTTTATCAAACCAATTTGAAAATATCAGTATTATATCAATATTGATAGAACATGAAGCATACAATTATAAAGTACAAAAGGAGAGTAAGTACAATAATGATAAAGGCGTGTTTTATAAATTGGGAAACATAAAAACAGAGAAAGGAGTGCTCGAGCAGAAATTAATGAGCCTGATAATAAGGAAGAACTTTTTTTAATTAGACTTTTGAGAAAAAAAGATAGGAAATTAAATAATTCTGAAAAATCTTTTTAAAATGGGAGCAAAGTAAGTACAGTTCTGAAAATTCCTGGAACATTGAATGATTGTAATTAGAATTTGCCTTATAATGTCATCAGTTGATCTATTCATTTTATTAATTTGCCGAATAAGGGAGAACTAATATAAACTGGAAGAGTAACAGGAGTTTACTCTTCTAAAAGGGACTAAAAGGTGATTTTTCTGACAACGCTATGTGAATGGTTAATATAAGAAAGACACCATCCAAGTCTTTTCTTAGATTTTTATTAAGAAGGTTTAATGACTTTAATTTTTAATGTTTTACATTTATAAAATTTTATTTTTAAGAATATTTTATTTTTAAACATTGATACAGATGTTTCTTGTTTTTATTAGTTTTCACTCAATTTCAAAAATTTAGATATTTATCATATTGTAATTGGATTTCTTTTACGGAGACATGTCTTTGCAATGTGAAAACAAATTTTATTAATAACAGAGTTATTAAGTTGAAATTGGACACTTAATATTATTTTGTTAAGCAAATTTTTATTGAGTCAAAAATCAGGAATGTGAAACGTCATGGCATCTCATTATTGCAACATAATTGATGATTGTGAACATTGTACATCCCATCTGTGTCTTCTGTGGATTATTATATTATTGGGCCTTCTTTAGCAACATTTTAATAAAACTCCGTAAAGTATAGTCGACTATTACAAAATGTCTTTTAGAGACTTTGAATAATTAGTTGTGAATAAGTATGTCCATACCACCAGTGACATTCTACTATTTATTTTAAATCATAGAGCCATCCTTGAGAGTAGAATTTGGACGGATTTGTTTTAAATCTATTTTCAATCATGATTTGAATCACCAGCCAGGAAAATTTTATTTAAAGCAGTGATTGCCTCGTAAAATGTTTTCTTAATTTGAGTAACTTTAGGATTCCCGAGGAACCTAATTTAGTATTCCTAAGCGTTTTCTTCTTTATGACTTGCTACTATATAAGGTTTTCACTTTTATTATTCCCTGACTAGCTTTTCAGTAGATGGATACTGTTCTCAGAAATGTACCATCAAAACTTCTGGAATACTTTGCTCAAACAGTTGAGTTTACACTTTTCGTACTTTACACAACTTTCTGAAGCTTTGTACTTTTAGAGAGAGGTAAGAATTTCTCTCTGGACGTACATATATATATATATCCATATCCTGACAACTGAAATAGTTCTTTTTGGTGGGTATTGGGTAGAGAGTATATTTAAATAGAATTTCTTATACTGAATTGTGACTCCCACTAAGTCGTTTTTAAATCTTTCTGAGAATATGTATAGAAGCCACTTGGATAACAGTGAAATTGGGCTTCAAATATAGCCCACAGCCTGTAGTTACCTATTTAGAAAATCTTTTATTAAAAAGTTGAATATGCAATGTAATTATAAGTTATATTAGTTATATCACCACTATTTTACGCATGTCTTTCTAGACTAAAAATGCAGAAAGCATATCAACAGAGGCAACATATGCTATTGTTCATAGGAATTGCTACTTTTGAACTTGTAGTTCTGAATAGCGTTTTTTTTTTTTTAATGTGCTAAGGTGTTTAGATTCTGGGAAAGTTACATTGCAAAAATTACAATTTTTGCTCATTTTTAAGTCATTCACAATCATCTTCTTTACAGGACAAGTTATCCTGATTCTTAATTTTTTTCTTCTGTTAAATGGGGATAACAATATTTAAAAAGCTGTAAATATTAGGAACAGTTTGTATGAGAAGTCCAGTACCATGTAGCAATCATATTTTATAGATATGTTAGTTATGGCTTTGACCTTGGCACTGTTCCAGTGTCTTCAATTGTAAAGTTTCATGTAATAAATTCTGTTGATGAGGTTTTTCCTACCTAGTGCTTGGCAGAAGATGTTGGAAGTGATTTGGGAATGCTGGGCTCCAAGTTTTGACAGCAGCTACGTACTATTAGAGCCTGTCATATTTTTCCTTACCTCTTATTTCTTTATGCAGCAGGAAGTCATTTATGCTAATTTAGCCCTATTTGCATATAGGTTATAGAGTTCTGTGGTGCAGAGCCTGCTTAGAACTCCTTTTAAGTGTCTGTTTGGATCAAAGCAGGGCTGTGTGATAGCTGTTGTCTGACACCAAGCTGTGTGGTGTTGTTTTCATTAAACATTTATCACACTTCGAATGTGACAGCAGGCAACTTTGTGCCAGGATAACATGTTTTCATGCAAAATTTATTGAAAAAGACGAGACTTTGTAAAGAGGTCTTGTTGCCTTTCACCAGTGGCGAAGGGTAAATGTTTGGTTCGAAACAAGTATACCTTTAACACATGTCATTGTAACATGCAAAAGAAGCTTTGTACTGACAATTTTGTTAAGCAGGTAAACAAATACATCTTTATATAAGTGTATGCACTGGATTTTTCTTCCTTTTTAAATTAAAATTTTTACAATTTCCTTGTGGATTGAATGAATACCATAACAGTGGCCCATCATATTGTTGGGCATTTTATATTGCAATGAAATTTACCACCCAATTTCCATTATATAGGTTTGATTATTTGTCACTAGGTAATATTTTGTTCAACAGAAACAATCTAATTTTTTCAAAAGGGTGAGGTTAAGAAAGGGAATCTAACATAACAAGAAGAATAATTAGCAAAAGCAGGAGACTAGGGTTGGATAAGTTCTCCCCCAGGTCACCACCTTTCTCTTATTCATTGTATCAGTACTTTTATTTATCCCAGTGTTTGCCCGATGGGATTTGATTTGAATGACACCTGGTAGAGCACTAAATGGCATGAATTATAGGTTCATTCTTTCTTTTTGTGGTTTGCCTGGCTATGAAAAGCTTTGGAATGAGAGAAGTTACTTTTATTTCCCTTTTTCATTCCATAGGAGGCTGAGGCATTATGGTTGTAAGACGTTAGTGAGAGAGTGAAAGTAGTCTCATGCAGGACTTTTTAGTAAGTTTTATCATATAGGGTATAAAAAATTTGGTGAGACCCTTTTCAAGAGGTATTACAAAAATTACGTTGGCATTAACATTGAAATATAAAAGGTTGTGGATAACAGGAGGAACTTCGTCTTAGGAACCATATAGAATCCACAAGAACCCTCAAATTCTGACTCATTGTGCTTTGGAGCTATTAAGAGATAATTTTTTAAAAAGGTATAATCATGACTCACAAACACACACCAAAGGTATTATTTAGCTCATTAATTAATGAGGGAACCAGTAAGATGTTACAAATAGCTCAAAGGAGAATCCAAGTGTAGATTACATACATAGGCCCCTGGGAATTCTGAGCACAAAATTGCTGAATAGATTCAAAACTGCCTTTTTCTACATGGGGGAGGAAAACCAGTTGCAACTCTATTGGATAAAACTCATTTACTTATCTATAAAAACAATCATTTGCACTGCTATCAATTATCTATAATTTGTGGAATTTAAAAATATCTCAGACAAGGAAAGGCAGAAATGTTCAGATAACTTGGGAAACACCTTAGGCCGGACACACCCAGTAGTCTTTTCTGGTCATCTCAATCATTTAAAATTTTTTCCTGACGGAGTAAGTTATTCTCTTTGACCCTTCAATTTCTTCTTCTGTAAAATGGGGATAATGAACATTGAAAAGCTGTAAATGCTAGAAGCAGTGTGTGTAAGAAGGCTAGTGCTGTGTAGCAGGATCTCAGTAGATGGTGATTATTTTTTATTAGTAACACAGATTTAATGATGGATTCTTGTGATTACCAGTTTCTCAACTATCATTCTTTTTTTCTTTCTTTTGTGTTTTTTTAAAGGTGTTTCCCTCAGCCTGAAATCCTCTTTCTTTTCCACCTCTCCTGCCAGTTCCACTTACCTTTTTGTGCTCACTTTGGATGTCACTTCCTTCATGAAGTGTTCCCTGTCCCACTCTAGAGTGTCCTGCAGTTCATGCTCATGGTGTCTGTATAACTAATCTGAAAAGACAGCTTTGTAATTTTGTAACTACAGAATTGTGTAGTTACCAGATTATATTCACCTTATCTGTTTTATTCAATGTTGTATTTACTTGGATCCTTACAACTACTTAAATATTTATAGAATGAATGAATAAATAAATAAATGTTTTAGAAGTTGTTTCTAGGTAGTAAAATCCAGCTTTTACGCATTTAAAAATGATAAAATTGAATTTTTGATATTAGGAAAATAATCAGCTTTTTCCCACTATCCCATGCCTGGTTAAGTGTGCATGTGCATACATATGAACGTATTACCGTGTCTATCAAAGTCTCCAGACTACATTTTTGAAAAGTCTATGTAACTTCCACTGTCTGTTTTCCATACTTTGAAAGTTATCAATCATGCTACAATTAATATCATTTAGCATCAGGTGTTTAAAAAACTGCATGTCTAGGATTTATATTTTAAATACTGATTAACATTCCAGTCCTCATTGATGACTCTTCATGCCTAGCCTAATTTATTTCAGGATCTTAAATGGTATCACCTACTCTGTTGATTTGGTACGTTGTTACAGAGCATGCTACTAGACTTAAAAATGCTATTCCGTAGGGATCTTTTATTGAAGGCCTTGGTGTTTGCCTTCAGTTAGGTTATGTATGGTTTAATTAGCTAAAAATTCTGCACTATTATTAGAGGAATACAGAGGGAATAAACTTGGAGTGCCAGCCAAGTCTTTTCTTCCTAAATCAACAAGCAGTTTCCCTAAAAGCTAAGCTGTTGCTTATAATTACTCATTATAGTTCTAATTCTTGCCTCATTGTAAAGCACCTTGAGTATCCCAGATATAAATGATGCTAATCCACATAGAAGCAATCTGTTCAGTATTTTTTTTTTAAATCTAGTTTCATTTCTCACAGGCTTCCTTCCCAGTCTAGTAATCATTGGAGTTGCTTCTCCAAAATAGAACAGATTGGAATAAACCATAATATATGGTTGACATTTTAGACAAATCTTGGTCAGTACAAATAGAGAAGTTTAACTCCTTTGATTAAACAACAAAGACTGGGAAATAGATATCTAGGTAGGGATCTATTTTGACATCCTAATGTGATATTATAGGAGAGTTTTAAAGTGGCTGGTATAAGTGTTCCTAATATCCTAGTAAATGGAGAGTGGATAGTCAGATGATGGAAATAACATATGTCTCTTTGGATAGATAGACGTTATGGGGTACACTTTTCTACTAAAGTAGAGTAAGTTGTAATACATTCCATTCATGTAAGTATTGTTAACATATCTTGGCTATCAAGGCATTGAAGGTATATAACAAAAGAAAAACTCCAGATGGTGTCATTGAGGTTAATGCTTTTCATTTAGTGCTAAGGATATGGTCCTTGGGTCCTGAGATTGCATGTAACTATAGGGAGATTGGGATGAATCTGTTAGAGGTTGGACCTTGTGGGTATAAACACAAAGCACTTTGTAAATATTGTTCCGTGTGTGATGATCACAAACACAGCAGGTGCAGTTAGGGAAGTACAACAATGAGTGCTGCCGTTTTAATTCTTTCTGAACTCCCAGAGGAGGTTTTGAAATGGCAGCCTTTGGCCCCTATGGATATGCCAGCCTGTGACAGGCCACGTGGAAGTAGATCATGTAAATCAATTTGGTCGTCATGTTGCAGTCTTAGTTTCTTTTTCTTGAGAAAGAAGGATAAAGGAAGGCATTCGACATTAGAAAAGTAGTTGATGTCAAATTTTAAAAAGTAATATGTATTTGGAATAAGCCAGAGGTGAAACATATGTTGTGACTACTTAGAAATTAAGTCCACTCAAGAAAAATGATAAGGATAGAAGAAGAGGTGTCTAGAAAAAGAAGAGTAGTACTTTTTGCTCCAATTTTAAGTAACTGTTAGATTATTTACTATTTAAATGAAGATCTTTAAATTTCATCCATCAATCAGTACTGTTAGTAAATCCAGTATATTTGCAGCTGCAAAGTTAATTTGAAAAATTGTCATGGCTTAAGCTAAACCTAGAGGAATTATACTGATATTATAGCACAAAATGTGTGCTATATCAGTATAGCACGCTGAAGCTATACAAAGCAATATCTGCTTACAGTATTTACCATTACTACTGTTTTTATAAATTTTCATACACTTTTCTTCTCTATTAGGTTTGTCTTTGGGTAGGATTTATTGAGATATAATTTATATGTGGTAAAATTAACTCTTAGTTATATAATTCTGTGAGTTTCGACAAGCTATAGTCATGTAATTCTCATCACAATCAAGATAGAAAGTATTTCCATCACCTAAAAAGTTTCTTCATACTCCATGTGCAATCTTTTTCCCCCACTGCCAGCCATTGTCAAACTGAAAAGTTTTACCTTTTCTCATTGTCACATAAATGGAATCATACAGTATGCAGCCGATTGTATCCGGCAGCTTTCACTTAGCATAATGCTTTTGAGATAAATTCAGGCTGTTCATGTATCAGTTTGTTCATTTACGTTGTTAAGTAGTATTCCATTTTATGGATATATCACAAATTATTATCCATTTTGCAGTTTAAGAGTCAAAGAGTATATTCTTTTTCTCTCTATTGTAGAATAATCTGTGTAATTTTAGTGTTATTTCTTCCTTGAATGTTTGGTACAATTCGCAAGTGAAAGCCACTTGATTTAAAGATTATTTTGTAGATTTAATTTCTCTAATAGTTACAGGACCAATCAGATTTCTACTTCTTTTTGTGTTGGTTTTGGTAAGCTGTATGTTTTAATTTCCCTAGGAATTTGTTTATTTTCTCTGAATATTCCATTTTTGGACATAATTTTTTATGTCAATAATATCCTATAAACATTTTTTGTATATTACTAATTATATGGTAATAATCCTTTTCCCATCCTAATATCAATGATTTGTGTTATTTTTTTTCTTAATCAACCTGGTTGTTAAGTAGTATTCCTGGTTGGGAATTTATCAATTCTATTAGTTTTTACAACCAACCAAACTTTGGCTTTTTTGATTCTTTGTATTGTGTATCTGTTTTCATTCTCAGTATTCTTCTAATTTTTATTTTTTTCTTTTTAATTTCTGTAGGTTTAATGTACTAATTCATTGTCTACCATCTTGAGGAGGATGTTTAGCTCATTTGTTTTGAGTTTTTCTTCTTTTCTAATATATTTATCTAAGGTTATGAATTTTCCTCTAATCATAGTTTTAACTACATCACGTAAGTTTGATATAGAAAATTTTCATTATAATTTAGTTCGGAGTATTTTCTAATTTCCATTGCAACATTTCCTTTAACTTATGAGTTATTTAGACTATTTCTTAGTTTACAAACATAAAGGATTTTCTAATTATATTTGTTATGTTTAATTTTAAAGTTAGCATACAATTAAAATTGACTTTTTTGGGGTGGACAGGTCTATGAATTTTAACATGTGTATAGATTCATGTAACTACCACCACAGTCAAGAGACAAAACAGTTTCCTCACCCCTCCCCCGAATCCCTGTGTTCTTCTTTAGAATTTACACTCTGCCCTTTCCTAGCACCTGCCAAGCATATGGTTTTTTGTCACTACCCTGTTTACCAGAAAATAAGGCCTACCCCAAAAATAAGCCCCAGGTAAGATTGTCAGCCAGACAGATGCATTTAGTGCGTTATGACAATGTTCCAGAAGAAGATGACATGACTGTATTTGAATACATGTGTAGATTGTTGTACATGAAAAAGTAAGACGTCCCCTGAAAATACACCCTAATGGAGCAAAAATTAATATAAGACCCGGTCTTATTTTCGGGGAAACACAGTAAATGTTTACAGGTTTATCTTTTTGAAAATGTTATATGAATGAATCATATAGCATGTACCTTTCAGACTGATTCCGTTCCCTCAGCATGATGAATTTGAGATTTGTTCAAGTTTTAGCAAGCTCAACATTTGATTCCTCTTTATTGCTGAGTAGTATTCCATTATGTTGATATGCCAGTGTTTATTCTTTTACTTGTTGAGGACATGCGTTGATGATGGATAGAGCTGCTATAAACATTCAGGTACAGGGTTTGCTGTGAACATAAGTTTGCATTTCTCTCAGTAAATAATTAGATGAGGGATTGATGTAAAATATGATGAGTGTGCACTTATCTTTATAGCAACCTGCCAAAGTATTCCAGGGTGGTTGTACTATTTTGCATTTTCAATCAGCAATGTATACGGGTTTCAGTTGCTCTGCATTCTCATCAGCACTTAGTGATTTAAATGTTGTTCACCTGCGCCATTCATGTTGGTGTATAGTGGTATCTCATCATGGTTTTAATTTGAATTTATAATACTAATAATGTTGAACATCTTTTCATATACTTATTTGCAGTCTGTATATGTGTTGAACTCTGGTGCATTTTAAAATTAGGTTGTAATTTATTACTGGTTTTTATATTTTCTGCATGCAAGTGTTTTGTTGACTATGTGATTTGAAAGTGTGAGGTTGAGCATCTTTTCATGTGTTAATTGGTCATACATATTTTTTCTTTTGTTCAAATAATTTACTCACTTTTTAATGTTTTTTTCTTACAATTAAGTTGTAAGAGGTCCTTATGTTTTTTGAGTACACGTCATTTGTCTTGTACTCAAATGATATACTGTTTCGCTGAAAATAAGACCTAGCCAAACAATCAGCTCTAGTGTGTCTTGGAGCAAAAATTAATATAAGACCCAGTCTTATTTTACTATAACGTAAGACCGAGTCTGTAATATAATATAATATAAATAATATATATAATATATAATCAATACATAATATAAATAATATAATAAATATAATACAATAATACCAGGTCTTATATTAATTTTTGCTCCAAAAGATGCATTAGAGCTGATTGTCTGGCTAGGTCTTATTTTCGGGAAAACAGGGTATGTGTTGCAAATATTTTTTTCTTTTCTTTTTTCTTTTTTTAATTAAATTTATTGGGGTGACAATTGTTAGTAAACTTACATAGATTTCAGGTACAGTTCTGTATTACATCATCTATAAATCCCATTGTGTGTTCACCACCCAGAGTCAGTTCTCCTTCCATCACCATATATTTGATCCCCCTTATCCTCATCTCCCACCCCCTACCCTCCTTATAGTTTTAAAATTTACAGTTAGGGCTAATATCTATTTTGAGTTACTTTTTGTATAAGGTGTGAGGTTTAGGTTGACTTTTTTTTTTTTTTTTTGCATATGGATATTCAAATGTTTAATTGTTCCAAAACAGTTTGTTGAAAAGACTAATTCCTTTATTGATTTACTTTGGCACTTTTGTCAAAAATCAATTGGTCGTATTCGTTTGGGTCTATTTCTGGGTTCTCAGTTATGTTTCAGTCATCTGTTTTTTTATCCCTTTTTCTTGTTTACTGCAGCTTTATAGTAAATTTAAAATCCAGTTGTGTGGTGCCTCCCACCTAATTCGTTTTAAAAAATTGTTTTAGCTGTTCTAGTTCTTTGGCCTTTCTATATACATCTTAGTGTGTCTGATAGTTAAGTTAGCGAACTCATCCTAGAAAAAGTGCTACATACCTCATTGCTGAATATCACTACGGTCACCTTCCAAGTACTCCCCTTGGGAAACTATGCACCGACGCCAGCACCTAGTCCACACTTGAAAGCAATTTTGGAACTCTTTTTCTGGAATGGCCGTCAGAGCTGTCATCGTATTACTCTTAATGTCCTGAATGTCATCAAAATGTCTTCCTTTCAATATTTCCTTTATCTTCGGGTAAAGAAAGAAGTCATTGGGGGCCAGATCAGGTGAGTAGGGAGGATGTTCCAATACAGTTATTTGTTTATTGGCTAAAAACTCCCTCACAGACAGTGCTGTGTGAATTGGTGCATTGTCGGGATGCAAGAGCCATGAATTGTTGGCGAAAAGTTCAGGTTGTTTTCGTCTTTTTCACGCAGCCTTTTCAGCACTTCCAAATAGTAAACTTGGTTAACTGTTTGTCCAGTTGGTACAAATTCATAAGGAATAATCCCTCTGATATCAAAAAAGGTTGGCAACATCGTTGCAACAAGTTTGCGAACTTAATTGTCAGACCTTTGCACGTACAAAAATATATGTTTGTATGATAAAAATCACTTTGATTGCAATTGTATTAAATTTATAAATCAATTTGGGAATAATTGACATGAACATGGTTTGATTTCTTTTATTAACCTTTTTCCTTTTTAACATACAGTTTCTGTACATATTTTGTTAGGTTTATACAAGCTATGATCAAAACATAAGGTGAATATTTAAATTAAAAAATATTTGTTACAGTAAAAGACATATTGCCATTAATCCACCTCAGAATACTCCCCCTCAAAATACTCCCCCTTGCTTCAAACACACTTATTCCATCATTCTTGCCACTTTCTGAAGCAGTTCTGGAAGTCCTCTTTCGTGAGTGTCTTTAGTTGCACTGTCGTGGCTGCCCCGATGTCCTGAATCAATTCAAAATGTTTATACCTTTCATGGTCATTTTGACTTTGGGGAAGAACCAGAAATCTCACGGTGCCAGGTCCAGTGAATAAGGTGGATGAAGGCACACTGTAATGTTTTTATTTGACAGAAATTGCCACATACCATAAGTAATGTGTGACACAGAGCATTGTCATGATGGAGGGTGATTTACAGCACACTTTGAAACACACCTTCTCTCAACTGTAGCTCACACCTGACTGACTGCACTGAACAAGTTGAACTTGTCACACACTGTTACTAAGGTTTGACACGATGGCACTCGGCAGCAGCATTCACTGTATGTTGTGATCACAGTGGAAAGGCTCCATGTCACACATCACTTCTGGTATGGCAATTTCTGTCAAATAAAAACATTATGGTGTGTCCTTATTCACGTGTTCTGGCACCATGCGATTTCTGGCTCTTCCCCAAAGTCAAAATGATTCAGGACATCGGTGCAGCATGACAGCGCAACTAAAGACACTCATGAAAGAGGACTTCCAGAACTGCTTCAGAAAGTGGCAAGAACAATGGGATAAGTGTGTTTGAAGCAAAGGGGTGTATCTTGATTAATGGCAATGTGTTTTTTACTGTAATGAATTCTTTTTTTGTTTGAACATTCACCATATTGTTTGCTCAGATCTTGTACCTAAGAATTTTGGGGGAGCTATTTTGCTTTTAAACTCTAAATTTAGAATTGTTTATTGCTAGTATATAGAAATGTGATATACACACACAGACATACAGACACACACACACCCACACACAGGGTGCCAAAAAATGTATAAACATTTTCTAAGAAAGGAAAAAGGTATTAAAAATGTAATAGTCAATATATACTGATAACAAAAGATGAATACAAGTCACGTTTGACTTCTGCAATTCCAAGAAGTGCTCAAAGTGTTTACCATCAGCCTCCAGACACTTCTTATTACAGCGAGCGACTGCTTGAACAACATTGACGAAAGTGTCCACTTTATATACATTTTTTTGGCACCCCTGGTATATATGTAATTGAGGTATAATTTGTGTGTGTTTGTGCTCACAAACAGTGCTGTGTGAGCTGGTGCAAGAGCCATGAATTGTTGGCGAAAAGTTCAGGTGGTCTAACTTTTTCACGCAGTCTTTTCAGCACTTCCAAATAGTAAACTTGGTTAACTGTTTGTCCCATTGGTACAAATTCATAATGAATAATCCCCCTGATATCAAAAAAATGTTAGCAACATCGTTGCATCAAGTTCGCAAACTTAATTGTCAGGCCTTGTAGACACTACTTTTGCTGTGTCTTGTAAATTCTCATATGTTATATTTTCATATCTTCCCAGTTCTAAATATTTTCTAATTTCCTTTTTGAGTTCCTCTTTGACCTAGGGATTATTTAGATGTGAGATGTGCAATTGCCAAGCATCTAGAGATTTCCCTGTATCTTTCTGTTACTGATTTCTAGTTCATCCCATTATGATCAGAGAACATACTTTGTATGAAGTTTACTTCCTATAAATTAGTTAAGGTTTGTTTTATGAATCAGGATGTGGTCTGTCTTGGTGAATGTTCCATGTGTATTTTGCTGTTGTTGGGTCATGTATTGTATAAAGAGCAAGTAGATCCATTTGGTTGATGGTGTTATTCTGTTCTTTCTATCTACTACTGTGTTTCCCTGAAAATAAGACCTAGCTGGACAATCATTTCTAATGCGTCTTTTGGAACAAAAAGTAATATAAGACCTGGTATTATATTATATTATATTATATTATATTATATTATATCATATCATATCATATCATATCATATCATATCATATCATATCATATTATATTGTATATTTATTATATTATATAAGACTCAGTCTTATATTATAGTTAAATAAGAACGGGTCTTATATTAATTTTTTTCTCCAAAAGACAATTAGAGCTGATTGTCCGGCTAGGTCTTATTTTCGGAGAAACACGGTAGTTATGTTGATTACTGAGAGAGAAGTGTTAAAGTCTCCCACATGCTTCTGGATTTGTCTGTTTTTCCTTTGTGTGTTTTTGCGTCCATTTGTTAAGTGTATATACATTTAAAGTTGTTATGTCTTTTTGGTGAATTGACTCTTTCATCATTATAAAGTATTTCTCTTAGTTCTTGACTATTTTATTCCTACACAGTACACACTGTCTGATATTAATATAACTACTGCAGATATCTTTTGATCAGTGATGTATATCTTTCCCATCTTATTTTTAACATGCCTGTATCATTATATTTGAAATGAGTTTCTAGTATGTAAATGGATCTGTTTTTTATGCATCCTTACAATCACTCCCCCTCCGCCTTTAATTGGTGTGTTTAACTTATTAAGCTTTTTTTATTATAATTACAATCTATGACTTCATTGTATGTAATCCCAATGGATCCATTTCTATTGCTTCTGACTTCAGTGTAGGATAATCTTAATCTACTTTCAGCAATTGAATTGATAACTCTTAGATGCCATCAAACAAACCATAAATATATTTTTTTTTAATTTGTAGCCATTGAGTAATTCCTAGTGAAATGGTTTACTGGGTTTGCCTAGTCTGCCATTACTAGAATCTGAGTTTCCATCCTATTTTATTATTTCCTATATACTTCAGTGTAAGGAGGTGAATTTGTTATCCTTCTGATTCCCTTCAAAATCATTGTTCTTCTGCTCTTTATTTCAAATATATTTTAAAATATATTTCTCTGAGGCTCGTGCCACTCAAAACTTCCTTTCCTTTCTATATATTTCCTAGACAGCACTCCTTTTTCACTGAAGACTGGTGTCTGGCTCACAGTCTCCCTGTTCTAAAACCCATTATCCAAGTTTTCAGTAGGCCAGAGCTGTTCTTGGAACTTCAGATAAATGTGTACAACTGCTTGTTGGACATGTCTAGAACTTCAAGTGCAGCATATCCAAAATTAATCTTATGAACAGTCCCCCTCATAGGTTTCCCACATTCATGAAACAATAAGTAAAAAATTTCCCATGGGGTTCCGCTTCTGAGGATGTCCAAGTAATTGCTTTCAGACTCTTCGGACTTAACCTGTAGATAAGAACTGTGCAGTTGCTAAGTGTACAATTTTCACATAGCCCGTTAGAGGTGTAGTTATGGTTACCACATTTTCTCAACTAGAACATGTGATCAGACAAATTTGAATGTACCTACAGGGTTACTAGATTATAAATTAGTAATGAGTGCTGAATCTCTTTCCCTTTAAAAAAAAAAAAATCCCTGATGTGTTCCCATAGTAGATACAGTGGATACCATATTAGACTGGTAAGTTTGGATTCTAGTCCTGGCTCTGCTACTAACCTGCGTGTGACTTTGGGCTTGTCACTTAACATCTCTGAGTTCATGTTCTTTACCTGTAAAATGAGAGGGCTGGGGTAAGTGGTCTCTGAATCTCCTTTTGTCATGGAAGATTAGTTCACCAGTCTTGAATGGAATATAATATTCTGGAATTGAAGGGAAGGGAGGGGTCTTAGGAGAACACTTAAATTATAATCATTAGGTTTCTCATATTAAATCAATTACCCTGTTTTGTAGTTTTTACATTTTCCACTTGCAAAGACATTGGTGATGTAATATAGCCAAGGTATTACCACCTAACAGAAGACCTCCCTCTCATCTGTCACTGGTGCCTGACTCTAGGGAGTTTATGCCCAGTTGGGAAAATAGCAAATAGCAATTATGAAATCAGATAAATACAAAATTTTAATAGTGATAAATGTCAATGATAAGATATGCATAGTGCTTTAAATGTCACATAATGGGAGTGGGGAATTGACTTAGAATAGTCAGACAAATTTTCCTGAAGAAAGAACAAAGAACAGAAATTACTGAGGGAAGGAAGAACATCATAAGCAGAGGAAACATCATCAACAAAGGTCCCTGAGCTGGGAGGGAGACTGATATAAATAGTGACTGAAAGATGTCAGAGTAGCTAGAATAGAGAGGAGGCAGAACACAGTATGAGATGTGGCAGGAGAAGCTGATAGGGCTAGACTCAGCAGGGCCTTGTAAACCTGGTTAAGGATTTTGCTCTCTATCTTGAGAGTAACAGGATGCCTTTGAAGTGTTTTAATCTGCTGGGTGTCATGATCAGATTAGTGTTTTGAAAAGATCACTCCAGCTGCAGTGTGGAAAACAGATTGCAGAGGATAAGAGTGGATACAGAGAAATCAGATAAATAGCACAGTAGTCTAGGAGAGATGTAATAGTAGCTTGGACCAGGGATTTGACTTTGGAGATAGAGAAGCTGATGAGTTTGAGACATATTTATATATTTAATGATGGATCTGATTTGTTAGATGAAGATAGTAAGGATGACCAGTAGTTTTCTGGTTTGCATCATTGGAATGATGGGGATACTTTTTTACTGACTAAGAGTTATACTAGAAGAGAATATGGTATCAGGGAGAAGATCCTAAGTTTGCTGTGGACATACTGAGTTTGAGAAGCCTTTGGAACATTCAAGACGAGAGAGAAAATAGGCTAGAGGATATGTAGGTGCAGAACTCAGGAGTGTTTTAGCCTGGACTGTTGGGTTTTCAGTTCCTTTATATCTTTAGGTATTTTACTTGGAATTTGATACCTATAGAGACCTATAAAGAGGAGGTTGTAGTGACTAAAGCTGTATTTTCCGTATGATAAGATTAAATCACAAAGACTGCCGGATCTGACCCATGCGCTGTAGCAAAGATAAATGCATTGTGCCATGGATTACTTTGGATGCTGTTAAAATGTGTCTGGCACTATTATAATTACTGGAGATGGCAAAGATCACTAAGACATGGTCTTTGTTCTCAGGAAACTTCCATCTACTTGGAAAGTCAGACCCGTAAATAGACGATAACAACGTAGTATGAGTGCTGTGACAGAGAGGTGTCCACTACACCAGGGGAGCATATTGGAGGGTCACTTAATCTACAATGAGCCAATTAAGGAGGATTTTCTAGAAGTGCTGATATTTAAGCCATCTGGAAGAACATGGAAGAGGTAGTAGGAAGGAGAGGGAAAAGCAAAAGGATTGAGGCAAGAGGTATCATAGAGTTTTGGGGAAACCACTTTTATTCTTTTTGAAGAGGAAGTGGAATTGCCATTTTATTGTCAGATAGAAAATGCAGAAGGTGCCTTCTGGAAACAGAGGGTGACATTGAGTTTTGTTGGTTCTTTTTTCTTCTTGTTTTGGTTCTTTTTCTTCCTTCCTCTACCTCTGACACCTTTAGTCTCTATTTCTGAATAGATAATATGTAGTTCAAAATTGAACATTATATAAAGGTATACAGTAAAGAGTTTCTGTTCCACTTTGTTCCCCATTCACCCAGTTCCTCTCCCTCACATCCCACAAAATCCAGGTAACCACATTTATTCGTTTCTTGTATCTCTTTCTGGAGTTTATTTAAGAAAATTATAAGTATATACGAATATGTATATATATATATATATATATATATATACACACACATATATATATACATATGTATTTAATTTATCTTTTAATATATAATTTATCTTTTCTTTTGGGATCTTTAGTTAGTTCTTGCTTTAAAAATGTAAGAAGGGGTTATAAGAGGAGGTGCCCAAGGAGTTTTGACTTGAAAGATTTTAAATTAGAGAAACAGCATTAAGAATGGATTGAAGACTGATAGGCCATTTAGGAGTCTTATGTTAAGTAATATTTAGAGAGCAATGATGAAGCCTTAAGGTAGTGACAGTGGAGAAGGAAAGAATGTTATCCAATTGGATCTTGATCTTACTTAAGACTTGGGTTCAGTAACTAACCAGTTATTTAATGCTAAACAATAGTGTGGAGACACTGAAGGTTGAGTTTGGATGAGTTCTGTGAATGAATTGTGGGTGGAAGGACGAGTGTAAGCAAATGGGACTTATCCATGAAATGAGAAAAAGAAGCTAATAGAAAAGCTAGGTGTAGCATAGTAAATAATAGCTCTTTACAAGAGTCTTGTAAACCTGATTTAAAATCCAACTCTTTCATTTATTAGCTACATGATCTTGGGCAAGTCACTTAATCTAAGCTTGGTGTCTTTATCTGTAAAATGGCCTTGATAAACATAACTACCTCCTGGGATTGCATGAAGATTAGAGGCGATAATGCCTAGAGAAAGCTTTGTATTCATTAGCTCACCTAGAAAGGCTAATCATAGATTGAGAAATCATTGGATCCTTTGAAGGGAGTGAAGGTGGGAAACTAGTAGAGAATGAGAAGGTGGTTAAGTCAATGTGGAAAAGAACATGAAATACTTACATATAGTTATTTTGATAATCTGCCAGTAGTTGACTTGGAAATGGCATTTGAGTTTTTGTGCCTCAGTCTATCTATCCATACTATAATAGTAAGTTAAACTAAATGAGAAGGTCCTCCCAACTGTGTTCTTCTGATGCCATAATTAGCCATCTTTGAACTCTAAAACCATAAAATCTGTGTTACAGATTTCAGAACAAAAAAACTACAATTCTTTCAGATGCTTAATGTCTTGATTTAGACTTATTATGTGGCAACACCCAGAGTTTTACCTCTATTATACATTTAACTTTGTTTTTCTGTGGCTTCTTCCTTAAATAATTTTGTTTTAATCATAAAAGATACTTTTTTCTTTTCTTCTTTCTTTTTTTCCCCAATAACCACCTTGTAAAAAGACTATTGTTTGCCTTGGTCCTTTTAATCTGCCCATGAGGAATTCAAGCTGAATGATAGGGAGCTGTGAAAATCCAGTTAGTGTGAGCTGTAATCTTTTTTGCTGGCTTTAAATAGTTAGAGTACCATGCAGACACCCTGCAGATAACTGAATCAAAACATACAGTAATCACCTAAACATGGATTCTGCCCTTGCTCTTATGGAACTATAGTAGAAATCACTAACCATTTACTTTGCAGAAAAACATTCCGTCATGATATCAAACAAAATCGGGGTTAGGTATGAAAAGCTGTATTTCACAGGTGGGCAACCTAGTGTTTGTGAAAAACATTGATTTCTGAAATTTTGATATTAGCCAGCATTTATAACATCCTCTGACTATTACAGAGATAGGAAAACATTTTTATAGAACGAGAATATGTATAATCCTCTAATCTTTCAGTCGTCTTCTACTTCAGATATCACTAAAGGAAAACAAGAAACTGTTAAGATAAGCAAGCTTTTGAACTATCATGAAAGACAAGAAGAAAGTATGCGGCCTCTCTGTTTCTCTTATAAAAGAAACTGGTTCCACTAATGCAGTTTATTGAATATAGGTAGCAAAATATTCTCTAATAACTTTGTCAAATGGTGGTCTATTTTTCTAGATTCACAGGCTGCTTTTTTTTTTTTTTTTTTTAAGTTAAGAGATGGATCTCCTCTCCATTCGATTCTGCATTAGAGGGATGAGAAACACGGTGTGCCGTGTGCCGATGCCGCCTCCGGATTTCATAAGCTTTCCATTTTCTAATACTGCTGTTGATAATATTCTGGTGAAGTTTATAAAGTGAAATAGGCTATTTGTTGAAACCAATATCCTAGTGTTGCTGGCATGATTCATGCTGCATTAGGAGCTCATAAGTCATTAGTAATCTTTTATGTTCAGTGTATTGTTCTGAACAGCGAACTTGAACTCCTTTGTTTTGAAAGATTCATAGGGTCTAATCCAGAACAAAGGTTTCATAAAGTAGAGGCCTTTTCTATGCTTATCGCTTTGCCTCAGGCAATTTTATAGATCTCAACATGCCAGTCCTTCAAAATAGGGACGCCCACTTCTCATCAAAAATACAGATTCTGAGGACTGTGGTTGCCCGTCCACATTCTTAAGATTTAGTTTTCTGTAAATTTTTTTTATAGAACTACTCAAACATAAAAAAAGTACAAGATTCATACGATGAACCCAGTCTATCTTTCACTTCCAACAGTTAGCAACACATGGTCTATTTTAGATACGTTTTGGAAAACTATTATTATTATATTGCCTAATGTCTCCCTGAAAGTTCTAAAAGCCAATGCTATTTTAGTGGACTGATAAGTTTAGGTATGTGTTTAGATAAATTGTAAATAATTCTAAATTCAACATTTTAAGGGCAGTCATAATATCCTCATTTACGTACAGTGCTCTGTACATTGTGTAGAACATTCTGACCAACAGATATTTGTAGGGGAATTTCCGGCATTTGCTAATAATAACATTGCTTATCACTCATATGGCCTCCATTTTCTCATTTGTTTGTTATCACCAGCTTTACCTCCCGATCAGATCTTGCTAGCATAAATTCCTTTTTCTATCTACTACATTTCCAAGTCAGTCACTCTAGTAAAAATAATTGAACTTATTGAAACCATCAGATACACCATTGTTCATTGTCTCCTTCTTGTCTTAACTTCCCTTTTCACCCAAACAAGTTTCATTCTTTCCTGTGAAATGGAAGTAGTGTTCTTGTTGCTGTCATTTGTGTTATGAATCCCATTACCTCTTCTAATTGTACTCTTTCCAGTTCCTCTCTCTACTCGTTAATTCTTAACAGCATTTTACGAAATCAAATCAAGCCAAAACAAAAAAAACGTTAACCTTCTCTGACCTCTCATCTCTTACAACACAATACCATTTCTCTGCTCTCCATTTCAGCAGAATTTCAGTTGATTTTATTTATTTTTTCCATTTCTTCATCACGTTCAAGGAATGACAGTTATGTTTGTGAACTTGCCACCATGCGCTTACATTGGCTGCACTGTACAAACAGCTCAGTAAGGTTTCATAACCTTGGTATATCAGTGTCTCACAGCTGTGTTCATATCGATATGTGGTGGTATCTTACTGAGTGACGTTCATTATTGTTGTGTATTTTTGTGTGCCATTGCGAGAACGTCTGAGCTTGAATTAAAGCAATAAACAAACATTAAATTTCTTGTTAAACTTGGCAAGAGTAGAAATGAAATCAGGGACACGTTAGTCCAAGTGTATGGGGATAATGCCATGAAGAAAACAGCAGTGTACAAATGGATTAAACGGTTTTCTGAAGGGGAGAGAATGCATTACTGATGAAGACTGAAGACGGGTCAGGGCGGCCAGTAACGAGCAGAACTGATGAAAACATTGTGAAAATTCATTGAATTGGGCATCATAATCGTCGGCTGACTGTGAGAAACATAACAGACCAAGTAAACATGAATAGAGAAACAGTTAGGAAGATCTTAACTGAAAATCTTGGCATGAGAAAAGTGTGTGCAAAAATGGTCCCAAACGAGCTTACAGATGAACAAAAGCAAAGGAGAGTCAAAGTTTGCCAAGACCTTTTGGAGAGGCAAGACGATGTTTTGGGCCATGTTATCACTGGTGATGAAACATGGGTGTACCAATACGGCCCTGAAACAAAGCGACAAAGTGCACAATGGAAATCAGCCAATTCTCCACCACCAAAAAAAGCTCCGTCAGTCCAAATCAATAATTAAACCGATGTTGCTAAGCTTTTTTGATGTCAGAGGGATTATTTATTATGAATTTGTACCAACTGGACCGTTAACCAAGTTTACTGTTTGGAAGTGCTGCAAAGGCTGTGTGAAAAAGTTAGACCAAAACGACCTGAACTTTTCGCCAACAATTCATGGCTTTTGTATCACGACAATATACCACCTCACACGGCACTGTCTGTGAGGGAGTTTTTAGCTAATAAACAAATAATTATATTGGAACACCCTCCCTACTCACCTGATCTGGCCCCCAATGACTTCTTTCTTTAACTGAAGATAAAGGAAATACTGATAGGAAGACATTTGGATGACATTCATGACACCAATGGTAATACGACGACAGCTCTGATGGCCATTCCAAAAAAACTGTTCCAAAATTGCTTTGAAGGGTGGACTAAGCACTGACGTTGGTGCATAGCTTCCCAAGGGGAGTACTTCGAAGGTGACCATAGTAATATTCAGCAAGGAGGTAATGTAGCACTTTTTCTAGGATGAGTTCGCAATCTTAATTGTCAGACCTTGTATTCACTCTTGAACACATTTGAGTTTGTTCTTACCACTACACTGAAACTGCCTTTGTCCCATCATCTGTTCTTGTCAAGTGACTTCTGTGTGTGCCAAATCCCGGTAGATACTCCTCTTTCATCATCTTATAGTTTCTCTCAACAATATTTAGCAGTTGATCACTCTACCTTAACCTTCTTCTCCTAAGCCCCTTCTTCCTCCTCCTTCTTAAAATACCTTTCCTTCTTGATCTGCTGCTTTTCTGTGTCAATGGCCATTCCTTTGGTGCTTCCTGCTTCTCTGAATGTTGAAGCAACTCAAGGCTACGTACCTGGGTCCACCACTTTTTTGGTTCTGCACTTCTTCTAGGTCAGGGTTCAATAAACTTATTTTGTAAAGGGCCAGCTAGTCAATAATTTAGGCTTTGTGGCCTAAGAGGCAAAATTGGGGTTATTATGTAGGCACTTATAGAACAAGAGAAAAAACAAATTTCCATATATTTTTTAAAAAATTGATTAAATTCAAAATGTAACAATAATTATTTTTTCTTTATTTATCTTCACTGATGTCTGATGGAGTGGTATCTCCATTGATACAGGCCAAGCCACTGTCATTTTCCAGCTGAAGTATAGCTTAGCTTCATAATTGGTCTTTTTACTTTCACTGTTGCCCCCCACCCCCAAATCATTATGAACACAGCAACCAGAGGGATCTCTTAAAAATGTAAGTCATGTTATGTCACTCCTGTGCTTAAAGCCCTCAGTGACTTCTTATTGAATTCCTTACCTTGAAATCAAAGTCCTATAGTCTCCTGTACTCCAGTTTATCTCCTACAACTCTTTATACTCTAGCCTCACTGTTCTTTCCATCCTCTAGATCTTTTCAATGCTGTTGCCTCTGACTGGGATGCTTCTCCAGGATCTTTTTATATGGCGTCTCATTCTCATTATTTAGGTCCTCAGTTCCAGTGTAATCTTTTTAAAGAAGTCTTTCCTGAATACCCAATCTAAATTAACCATCTCCCCACCTCATTACTCTGTACCCGATTTATATACTTCAGAGTACTTATCACCGGTGTAATCGTCTTGTTAATACTCCCATCAGAATGTCAGCTTCAGAAGGGCAGGTCCTTTTCATTGCAGTATTCTCAATGCTTCCAAGCAGTGCTTCACACATAAAAGATGTTGAAGTAAGGTTTATGCATAAATGAATTAAAAGGTTAGATCTGTTACTTGAATTGAAAGCTCAAGTGTCTTTGTTTCCTAGGAGTGGTACCTGATCCTTGCTATTACTATCTTTATTATCTCAGGGTTCCCTCGGCACCATCTCCCAGACCTATTTAAGCGACTCCCCATATGAATGTCATTCTATTAGGTCCTGGCTGGTCCCTGACTGATAACAATGGTTTCGGGTAGTACTTATTTTAAATATAATTAATATTCTCTTTAGGGTTTATTTTTAATGTTTAATTTTAGTTTATGTAAAAATATTTTTAAGGACTCATAGGTTTACTCACAGCTTGGTCTCCTTAAAGTTTTTTTGTTTGTTTGTTTTCTTGTCAGGTGTAAGATTTTTTTCTCCCACAATTCTTTCAGTTAAATTTGTGAGAAAGTCCCAAAAACTCAATAATGTGTCTTTGATACTTCTACCTTAATCTGTCTTTTACCTTCTAATGGTGCCTAAGCCAAAAGGGATGCAAGTTTTCCTTTTAACAAGAAAAGCAAACCCTTTCGTTCTGGGCAGCAGTAACTGGAACAACCAGTTACCAATGGGGGAGCGAACTTTAATGAGCTATCAAAAAAAAATGTCATTTGCAAAGTTCCAGCTATAGTGGACTTATGGATGAGGCAACAGCTTAGTAATTAGTACAGCCATTAATTGCCAGTTTCATCCTCTTATTCTAGAAACTTTCCATTGCTCTTCCCTGAAGTTTTAATAGTTGTTTATGTCCATTGGTTCCCACTGTGGTTCAAGAGATAACAAGTAACTTGGATGTTTGAGGTTGCTGATTAGGTCTCTCTCAGTCTGTGTGCCCTGTGCCTGGTATTATGTAATGTTATCTAGGCTTTAGCCTATGGTAACTTCATGGTAAAGTGTGGCTCTTACTTACCAAGGCCAAGGGTGTACAGTTTGGAGTCTTGAGTTTATTTTCTTCTGCAAGTTTGTAGCTTATGCATATTGGTACCAAAAATAATGGGTTGAAATGTGCGTAATAGTAAATAAGAGGCTTTTAGAATTTTATGTAATGGGAACTTAAGGTTGAGAAATATTTCTGTATACCAGTGTTCTCAGGTTTTTTTTCACTATTGCCCCCCCAAGGAGAAATATTAAATATAAATTAATTAAATATAAATGATTTTCATTTAGCTTAAATGAGAGAAATTAACAAAATTAAACACTAAGGAATAAGATTGTTGAGCTGAGTTGAGCTTTGGAGGGCCACAGACCATTGTAATATCTAAAATTTTTTTCACTTTTAGAGCTTTATTTATATGAAATAGTAAACCATTAAGGACTGTATGCCTTGAAACTGGGTGGCTTTAGCTTCTTATATTCTGCAGTTAATGGTGGGAACACTCTGTTTAGATCATATGCCTTTCCATCATGGTGTCTCAATTCTGATATCATTGTGGGTAAAATGCCTGAAAAATTATTCAGTTGGCATCACCTTAAAAATGGGATGCGTAAAAGCATAAAGTGAGTATGGTTTGTCAGATTATCATCAGATGAAAGCAGTTTAAGACTGAAAGTACCAAAATCTACTGTGGTTCTTAATTTACTTTTGTGCTATCTAATAGTTTCATAAATTCCAGAATTCTAAGTATAGTAAATACTGTTTTAGAACTCTATGTATACATTTTTAAGGGTGGCTTTTCCTTGCCTATTAAATGTGGGTCTTTTTCTGTGCTGTCAAATTTGAAAGAGGTTAAGTTCCTGGTTGAAACTGAAAGTACTGTGTAGGAATTAATATGCCCAATCAGGACTTTTTTGAAGCTCTTTATTTGAAACAATTTTAAACTTAAAAAGTTGTAAGAAGAGTAAAAAGAACTTCCATATACTCTTTATCCAGATTCACCAAATTGTTTACATTTTGTTCCATTTCCTTTATAAAATTCTCTCTCTCTCTCTGTTTTTCTCCCAATATAGGCACATGCACACATGCGCTCGTGTACACACACACACACACACACACACACACACACATTTTTCCCCGAGTTATTTGAGAATGTTAGGCATCAGTCCATTTATGCCTAAATATTTTCGTGTATAAATCATAAGAACTTTTTAAATAGCCATAGTACAGTGATCAAACCAAGAAATTTAACACTGATACGATATTATTATCTAATCAACACTCTATGGCGATGGCTGGGTCAGTTGTTAGAGCGCGAGCTCTGGGAACAGGGCTGCCAGTTCAATTCCCACATGGGCCAGCGAACTGCGCCCTCCACAACTAGAATGAAGTCAATGAGCTGCCACTCAGCTCCCGGGTGGCCAGATGGCTCAGTTGGTTGGAGCGCGGGCTCTCAACCACAAGGTTGCTGGTTTGACTCCTTGACTCCCACAAGGGATGGTGGGCTGCACCCCCTGCAACTAAGATTGAAAGGACAACAACTTGACTTGGAAAAGTACCGGAAATACACACTGTTCCCCAATAAAGTCCTGTTTCCCCTCCCCAATAAAATCTTTAAAAAACAAAAACAAAACAGTCTATAGTCCCAGTTATGTCACGTAACTTAATATTTACACAGCAGTCACCCCTCCATCTAGGCTCCAGTCCCGGGTCAGGTACTGCACTTAGTTGTCATGCCAAGTTTCCTTTAATGTGAAACAGTTTCTCAGCTTTTCTTTGTCTTGCATGTCCTTGACATTTTTAAAGCTCTATAGGCCAGTTCTTTTATAGAATGTTCCTCAATTTGGATTTGTCTCATGTTCCCCAATGATTAGATTCAGGTTGTGCATTTTTTTTTACCAGGAATCCCACAGAAGTGTTCGGTGTCCTCTCAGCATATCATGTCAGGGATCTCAGGGTGTAGATTTATTTCATTATTGGTGATGTTAACTGTGATCAGTTGGTTATGATCCAATCAAAATTTGACTTGGCAACATAAATAAAGAGAACTTTTGTAGTGGTGTGATTTCTAAGGGAAACGTTCTTGTATGCGTAAATTAATTGCTATATTTTCTACGTATTTATTACCTAGATCCCATTTGGGGAACAAAAACAAAGCCAACTGGGCTTGTTTAATATTGGTGAAGAAATTGAGTAAATTAAAACAGATTTGTATCATTCTTATCAATTTTAGGGGTTTTATTTCTACTTGATTTGTTTGAAAATCAACAAATGATTTGTTTGTTTGTCTTGTTGGATGACACTATATTTCATAGCTTATCTAACAAGCTGTTATGACATAGAATTTTAATGATTTTTTAGTTATTTTAAGAGTTTTAACACTTTGTCCCTTTCACATGCAGTATTGAGTCCTATTCATATGTTACTCCCATTGTTTCTAGCCTTTCGCCAAATCAAATCTGGAATACTCTTATAAAAAATTTAATTTGTGAATGAAACGTAAATACAAAAGCATGATATTACATAAATACATGGTTTCAAGAAGAGTTTTTTTTTGTTGTTGTTTTTTAAGATTTTATTGGGGAACAGTGTGTACTTCGGGGACTTTTTTCCAAGTCCAGTTGTTGTCCTTTCAATCTTAGTTGTGGAGGGCGCAGCTCACTTGCCCATGTGGGAATCGAACCAGCAGCCCCGTTGCCCAGAGCTCACGCTCTAACCAACTGAGCCACCTGCCCGCCCCTCAAGAAGAATTTTATCTTAAGGTGAGGAGGAGTCTCACAAGTCCTTTCACCCTGCCTTGGGGGAAATTATTCCTGAAAGATTGGAATGGATCATTTTAAAGTCCTTGACACAAGACAATTCCAGACACACTCTAGATATGCTTCCTTCTAGTTGACCTGTATCCATTATCCTGTTTCTTCTTTGTCTGGTGGTAGAGATGAAGAATATTTATTAGTCTGTGTATAAAAATGGCTTCAGAATTGCTGAAGGCCCACATCTGGAATACTTACTTGCTTTCAAGGATACCGTTTTCTAGTTCTCTAGTCCCATGTAGTCATCATGCCACTCTTTAGTTCAGGATCTAGACTTGGATAAGATCCACTGACCTTTTATTTACTGACCGTAACTTTTATGTTTTTAAATTTACAGTGTACTACATTGCTTTTAATCAAAGCAAAAACAAAAACAAAAAAAACAAAACAATAATGCATTATTTCTTTTGTGTGGGGATATTATTGAGATATGCTGACAATAATAGACCTTTTGTATAAAGGTGGGCTGCAGAAGAGAGTTTGAAAATCAATCGTTTTATATGTTATAATTAAATTTTTCACTTCGCATTTCTCAAATTATTCAAGGCTCCAGTACTGTACTGTACTTTTAATAAACAGTTGCTAGTAACTTTTCAAGGATACATAAAGTTGTGAGTGAAAGAACAAAGAAAACTTAAAAATAGTAAAATAATGCAAAAAATGACTGATTAAAATAAGACGGTAGGAGTGAGCTTGTTTATTACATATTGGCAAAAATGTCCTCTGTTGTTACTCTCCTTTTAATGTTTTTGAATTTTAGCACTGATGTTTTAACTTTTTATGAGTAGAAAGGTAATTGAAAACAACTGTGTATATGTTTTTGTTTATTCTAGTTTGGTTTTATGCAGTTTCTCAGCATATATTCTACTAAAACGTTAAAGTATTTTAGTCTAAAATCTACAGTAGATGTGTATGATTTATGTTTACTTTTGGAAGGTATTTTATATAATATGTAATATATAATAAATATATAATATATATATATTTAAGTATGCATATATGTATATTTAAAAGACCAGAAATGACTATAAAAGTAAAATCTTTATTTTTAAAGTTTATTGGGGTGACAATTGTCGGTAAAGTGATATAGGTTTCAGATGTACAATTCTGTGGTACAGCATCTATATATCGCATTGTGTGTTCACCACCCAGTGTGATTTCTCTTTTCATTACCATATATTTTAAGAAAAGCATGTTGCTTAAAATCAGGTGTTTAAAATGAGAGTGTTGACTGCAAACTTCCTGGAAAAAAATATGAATATATGTATATAAAGAAGCCTTAGGTTTCTGTGTCCCGGGACAGTGCTCTGGAGGCACATTTAGAAGTGAATTATGACTCGTTTGTCCAAGCCTGTCCAATGTCCTGAGTATTCAGCTTTAAGAAAGAAGTCATGTTTCAGCCTATGTCAGGGGAACAAGGCACGCATTTTAGATAATCTAACACTGCTCAGACAGGCTGGCCGTCACGAAATTGAGCTATGGTGACACAGCTTGGTTGAATGATCTACTGATTACCAAGTCATCCCAACACTGCATGAGAATCTGGGTTAAGGAGCTCATGACTCTTTACAAAAATTGTGCTTATATCACAAATTTTTGCTACCACTGGAGATACTGAAAATATTTCGGTTGTTCTTGGAGTGACATTGCATGAAGTTTTAGCTGAGACCTCTGTTATTAGAAATATAACGTACTTCTAGTTGGCTGCTTTAAAGGCAACAGTGTTGTGTGAGTAGAGTGACCAAATGAATAATATAGAAACAGAATTCAGTCAAAAAGATTGTGGCCTTCCCATTCTTTTTCTTTCAGCAAAGTTATTATGGCCTTAAAAAGAGACACCTACTGATCATTATAAATGAAAAGGAAAAAATATAATTTTTTTTAGCACTTCCTTATCTTACTGCTTCCAGTGGGACTTTATCATCTTCAGAGTAGACCCAGATATTCCCACCAAAGTTTTTCCTTAGCAGTGGGCCCAGCCTTCCATATTGTCCTTAAATTAGCTTAGTTAAACTTACTAGGATGCTGTCAGTTTGGTGTCTTTGCAACTACCCTTGATTATTTTTCTATTGACCACAATTGTCTTGTTAATAATGGGTCTGAAGTGATGACCAAGATTTGAAAAATTGATTGTTATGGATATTAAGAAGAACATTTGGAATCCACAGAGTTAATGAAATAACTCCTGATTATTTAAATTTAATACAAGAGCTAGTGTAGTAACATAGTGAAAAGTTTCTTTTTTTATATTTGAGTGTTTCAATTGAATCTTAAAGCATTTAAGTGTCTGCAAACCAATAATTTTGGCTTTCTTTTCATGGCAGTGTGTTTAGAAAAATCAATATTAAAAATTGAGCTTCAAAGAATTCATGAAGAGAAACATAATGAAATCTTGATATAGCATATACAAAAGACAAATCCCCATCATTTCTTTTTATGCAAATGAGTTTGATTTAGACATAATTCCCCAACATCACCATGAATTTCCATCTGTGTAACCCTGATGGTCTTAAGCAGTCTGCAGTTACCTCGTGCTCTAGGCTATATTCACTCTGCATGTATGGAAACTGTGACTATCTTAACACTTTAGATGATGATATGAATAACAATTGTTTGTTGATTTTATTCACT
The DNA here is from genome assembly GCF_004115265.2 of Rhinolophus ferrumequinum. Classification (NCBI taxonomy): domain Eukaryota; kingdom Metazoa; phylum Chordata; class Mammalia; order Chiroptera; family Rhinolophidae; genus Rhinolophus; species Rhinolophus ferrumequinum. The sequence continues at coordinate 81,144,244 of NC_046285.1, read as the reverse complement.
ATCTCCCTGGATAACCTGCTGTCTGCAAAGGCTGAATAAGTGGCAGATAGCTTTTGTCATCCGTTATCCAAGCTGTACACTTGTAAGGAAGAGCAGGGATAATCGCCTCAATCTAATTAGGGGTTAAAAGAGGCCATGACTGTGATGTGGCAGTGAGACACCTTACTGTAGCAATCCTGTTTGCATTAGAAAAATAAGGTTGTCATATTGATTATTCAAATTGGCTTGCATTGGCTAAGGCTCAATGGCTTGTATTGCAGCTGAAGCAGTTGAAGATCCCAGCTATTCACAGAAGACCTGTGCTATAGCATATATTATATTGTGGTTTGTTTGCTAATTTGGGTTTGTAAGAATGATGACAGAGTTTAATCTAGTGATTGAAAGGTTAAACTGATCATCAGAAATGAAATTTAGCTTCCACCTGTGATAGCAACGATCATGTAAATTTTGAATAAATGAAGATCCAGTGTCAATTTAGGTCTCTAACTGAAGACAGTATGTATAAATATAAAAGCATTATTTAGAACCATTTCCATCTTTTGATGATACATGCTTTTATTTAAAGGAAAAGATAATTGATAATTGTCAAAAGGATGTAGCTTATAGATGGAGCCTGGCATTTGCCTTACTTTCTCTCTTCCTGTTCCTACCCTTCCCCGCTTCTCTTCAACCTGTTTTCCTTTTCTTCCTTGAGTATTCTGCACTTGGGATATGTTCTTATAACAAAACGAATCATAGTGGCAAATAGAAACAAATTTGATCTTGTACAAATCTTTTATCACTCTTTCTCAAATGTCCCTATAAGCCCAGCTAACTTTCTGTACATGGATGGCCTATATTTTGATGTACATATCAAATGCCTCTAGGCACCGGATTTTTTTAATGAAGCCTCTATAATAGAAGCAGTTTTTAAAATGAGGAGTTTGTGTAATAGTCCCCTCCCGTACTAGTTATTTTTCTTTTGCTTTTTGCTTTCTCCATTTTGAATATCACTATGGTTCATGGAGTTTTTATTCAACATGTTTCAATCAGAGTTGTTATTATTTTGTTGCTTTCTGTTGCACAAATTATAGCAAGTTTGATCAATAGGAACCTCTTCACATTGACTCCTGAATCCTTTCTACATGACCCTGTTAGTTTTAAAATGATTCTTTTCATTCTGTCCCAGTCTCAGATTGAACACATTTTGTCCCACAGTCTGGAAATCAGCCACTTATCCAAATCACCCTGGCTCCTTTTAGTCACAAATGGTATTGAGAGATCAAAATATAATGTTAGTAGTGTTTCTATAGGGATATCATTGCTTTAATTCAATGAACTATACTAGAAAACATACTGTGTTTCATTGAATCTAAAATGTGGTCAATTGTAATTTTAGGTATTACTAAGAAAGGGAAAAAAACTGGCAATTAATTTTAAGACACCATCTAATGCAAAATGCATTGTCATTACAATGAGTTAAAATAGAATACAAAATATGCATCTTAGAATCAGTGAATACGGTATATACTAAATCATGAGTTTGTTTGATATTTTAAACTGAAACTTAATATTACAGTATTTTTACTTAAGGTTTAGTCTGTACATGTATTTTTCTTTTTTAGTGAATGTGTTTCTAATAATATTAGCATAATTGCTTACTTGCTTTATTGTATGGTGTGCATCTAATTTTTAAAAAAATGATGTTCTTTAGTTTATAAAAAATTGATGCAAAAATCATAAATAGAACTTGATCAGAGAAGCCAGCAGTAAGTTAGAAAAATAAAGCAGGAGTTAAGTGTGGCTTATTCTGGAAATACAAAGGTATTTCAGTATTGTGAAATTTGTGAACATAATTAGCTATAGTAATAGGTCAAAAGAATCTAGTGATATCTACCGTCCTTCATTTCGGTTATTTTTAATAACATGATTTAGAGTTTAAGATCTAGACTCTTGCTATTACGTGATTTTTAAATTGTGAGCTTTTTCTCTAGGTGTAATTTACATACATTAAAATACACAGATCTCATGTATAGACTTTAGTAAGTTTTAACAAATACATTCACCTGTGTAACCTACATCCCATCCCTTTCCCTCCTTGGCAGTCAGTCCCTGTGCCCAGTCTCTAGACGCAGCTACTGTGCTAATTTCATTTACAATAGGTTAGTTCTAGAACTTCATATAAATGGAATCCTTTTACTACTATATGAGTACTATAATCATATAGTACTCTTTTGTAAAGTACTCTTTTGTACTTCTTTTGCTCAGTATAATGTTCTTGAGATTTGTCCATGTTGTTGCATACATTAGTTGTGTGTTCCTTTTATTGTGACTAATATTCCATTGTATGAATATACCATAGTTCATTCTATTGATGTTATTTGGGTTGTTTTCACTTTGGAGCTATTATGAATAAAGCTGCTGTGGCCTTTCTCATACAAGTCTCTGTGGCACATATGTTTTCATCTCTCTTGGGTAGATACCTAATAGTGAGTTTTTGACTTTTGCGAATAAAGCAGCTATGATAACAGGGTAATGTTGCCCTCATAAAATGAGTTATGGAGTGTTGTCTCTTCTTCAGTTTTTTGGAAGAGTTTGAGTAGGACAGGTATTAGATCCTCTTTGAATGTTTGGTAAAATTCACTAGTGAAGCCATCTGGTCCTGGATTTTTGCTTTTGGGAAGGTTTGAGATGACTGATTCAATTTCCTTACTGTTGATTGTTCTATTTAGATTTTTTAATTCTTCGTGATGCAGCCTAGGAAGGCTATATGTTCCTAAGAACATGTCCATTTCTTCTAGGTTATTGAATTTGGTGGCATATAGTCCTTCATAGTATTCTTGGATGATCTTTTGTATTTCTGTGGCATCCGTGATAACTTCCCCTCTTTCATTTCTGATTTTGTTTGTGTCTTTTTTCATCGTAGTGAGTCTAGCCGAGGGTTTGTGAATTTTATTAATCTTTTCAAAGAGCCAGTTCTTTGTTGCTTTAATTTTTTCTATTGTCTTTTTGTTCTCTATTTCATTTAGTTTTGCTCTTATTTTTATTATTTCCTTCCTTCTGCTGATTTTGAGTTTGATTTGTTCTTCTTTTTCTAGTTCTTTAAAGTATAATGTGAGGTTGTATATCTGGGAGTTTTCTTCTTTCTTGAGATAGGCCTGTAATGAAATAAATTTTCTTCCTAATACTGCTTTTGTTGTATCCCAATACTTTTGGTAGGATGTGTTTTCGTTCTCATTTGTTTCTATGTATCATTTAATCTCTCCTCTTATTTCTTCTTTGACCCAGTCGTTCTTTAAAAGTATGTTGTTTAATCTCCACATGTTTGTGGTTTTTTCTGTTTTCTTGGTGCAGTTGATATCCAATTTCACAGCCTTGTGATCAGAGAATATGTATGCTTGGTATGATTTCAATCTTCTTAAATTTGCTGAGGCTAGTTTTATGTCCAAATATATAGTCTATCCTTGAGAATGTTCCCTGTACACTAGAAAAGAATGTATAGTTTAATGTTCTAGGATGAAGTGCTCTATGAATATCACTTATGTCCATTTTATCTAAAGTGTCATTTAGGGCTGCTATTTCTTTATTTTCTGTTTGGATGATCGATCCATAGCTGTCAACGATGTAGTTAGATCCTCTACTATAATTGTATTTTGGTCAATTTCTCTCTTTAGTTCTGTTAGTAGTTGCTTAGTATATTTTCGTGCTCCCTGATTGGGGCCATAAATATTGATGACTGTTCTGTCTTCTTGTTGTATAGTTCCCTTTATCATTGTGAAATGTCCATCTTTGTCTCTTGTTACCTTTTTTATCCTGAAGTCTGTCTCATCAGTTATAAGTATAGCTATACCTGTTTTTCTCCAAATGCCATTTTTTGGAGTGTCAATTTCCACCCTCTCACTTGGAGTCTATATTTGTCCTTGGAGTTGAGATGTGTCTCTTGGAGGCAGCATATGGTTGGGTTTTTGATTCAATCTGCTACTCTGTGCCTTTTTATTGGTGAGTTCAATCCATTTACATTGAGGGTGATTTGATATATGAAGATTTCCTACTATGTTTCCCCGAAAATAAGACCTAGCTGGAGAATCGGCTCTAATGTCTTTTGGAACAAAAATTAATATAAGACCTGGTATTATATTATGTTATGTTATATTATAGACCAGGTCTTTTAGTAAAATATAAGGGGTCTTATATTAATTTTTGCTCCAAAAGATGCATTACAGCTGATTGTCTGGCTAGGTCTTATTTTCAGGGAAACACGGTATGGACATTTGTGTACATGTTTCTGAAGGAACATATATTTTCATTTCTTTTGGGTAAATATTTAGCAGTGGAATACATGGATTGAATGATAGGTATATGTTTAACTGCTAAAGAATTTTTGTAGTTGTTTTAGTTTATGTTTTCATAAACAATATATGTTCCAGCATGAAGTTTCAGTTGTTGCACAACTTTGCCAACATTTGGTGTTATCAGACCTTTGAATTCCAACTACTGTAATAGATTTGAAGTAGTATCTTCTGAATTGTAAGTAGCATTTTTTTCTGATGACTAATGATCTTGAATAATTTTTTATGTGCTTACTGACGATTTGTATATTTTCTCTTGTAAAATATTTGTTCAAGCTTTTTATCCATTTTTTAAAAAGATTATTCATCTTTTTATTATTGAGTTTTTGGAATTTCTTACATATTTAATGTTCATTTACATATTGTGGTTCCTTTGTCAGATATGCGTTGTGAAGATTTTCTGGCTTGCCTATTTATTTCTTAATAATGTTTTTAGATAAATAGTAGTTTTATAATTTGAAGTCCTATGTCAAATTTATTATTTTATGGTTAGTACTTGCACCTTTTTTCTTTCATGTAAAAGCTAGAATCACCTTATCAGTTTCCATAATAACCCTTGTTGGTACGTTTGAAGTACATTGAATATATAAAACTGTTTGGTGGAAATTCACATCTGTAAGATATTATGTTTTGCCATCCATGAACATAATATATCCATTTATTTAGGACTTTAAAAATGTCTCAATAAAGACAATTTTTTTTATAAAGGTCTTGCAAATATGTTGCTGAATTTATGCCTATCTACCTTATTGTATTTTATTACTGATATCTTTGTCTTATTTGAGATTGGAATGGGAATTCTTCTGTTTTTCCACTGAGTATAATTGTATTCTGGGTTTTTGGTAGTTAACATTTCTTGTTTACCAGGGTTTTCTTATATTCCTACTTGAATAAGATTTTTTAGAAATTATTATTGTGTGTGTGTGTGTTAATTAGTTTCAGATGTACAAAACAATGTAATAATGAGACATTTCACCCCTCACAAAGTGATAATCTCCTCCCCCAATCTATTGCCCCTCTGGCATCATGTATATCTATTACAATTCCATTGCTTCTATTCCCTATGCCGTATTCCATATCCTGTGATCATATATATATATATATATATATATATATATATATAATTATAGTTGATATACAATATTATTTAGCTTCAGCTTCAGGTGTACAGTGCAGTGGTCAAGCATCTACACTGTCCATGAAGTGGTCTCCCCAATAAGACATGTGCCCATCTGCCACCTTACAAAATCTTTACATTATTGATTATATTCCCCAAATTGTCTTTCATAGTCCCGTGGCAATATTGTAGTTACCAATTATGTTGTCTAATCCCTTCCCCTTCTCCCTCATCCCCACCCCCCTCCTATCTAACAACCATTGGTTTTTCCTATGTATCTCTGAGACTATTTCTGTTTACTTTGCTCATTTATTCAGTTCTTTAGATTCCACATATAAATGAGATCATATGGTATTTGTTTTTTCCGTCTGACTTATTTCACTTAGCATAATTTTCTATAGAACCATCCATATCTTTGCAAATGGTAAGATTTCATTCTTCTTTATAGCCAAGTAATACTCCATAGTATAAATGTACCACAGTTTCTTAATCTAATCTTCTACCGATGGGCATTTCAGTTGTTTCCAAGTCTTGGCTGTTGTAAATAGCTCTGCAATAAACATATATATATTTTTTAATTAGTGTCTTGGATTTCTTTGGATCGATACCTAAGAGTACAATTGCTGGGTCATAAGGTAGTTCAATTTCCAGTTTTTCGAGATAGCTCCGTACTGATTTCCATAGTGTTTGTACCAATCTACAACCCCACCAACAGTGCACCAAGGTTCCCTTTTGTCCACATCCTCAACAGCACTTGTTTGTTGATTTATTGATGCTAGCCATTCTGACTGGAGTGAGATGGTATCTCATTGTGGTTTTTATTTACATTTCTTTAATGATTAGTGCGGTTGAGCATTTTTTCATATGTCTGTTGGCCATCAGTATGTCTTCTTTAGAGAAATGTCTCTGCAGGTCCTCTGCCCATTTTTTTTTTTTAATTTTATTTATTTATTTATTTTTAAAGATTTTATTGGGGAAGGGGAACAGGACTTTATTGGGGAACAGTGTGTACTTCCAGGCCTGTTTTCCAAGTCAAGTTGTTGTCCTTTCAATCTTAGTTTGTTGTCCTTTCAAACTTAGTTGTGGAGGGTGCCGTTCAGCTTCAAGTTGTTGTCCTTTTCAGTCTTACTTGTGTCAGGCGCAGCTCAGCTCCAGGTCCAGTTGCCGTTGTGGTTGAGAGGATGCACTCCAACCAACTGAGCCATCCGGGAGGCAGCTCAGCTCAAGGTGCCGTGTTCAATCTTAGTTGTAGGGGGTGGAGCCCACCATCCCTTGAGGGAGTCGAGGAATTGAACCGGCAACCTTGTGGTTGAGAGCCCACTGGCCCATGTGGGAATCGAACCGGCAGCCTTCAGAGTTAGGAGCATGGAGCTCTAACCGCTTGAGCCACCGGGCCGGCCCCAGGTCCTCTGCCCATTTTTTAATTGGATTGTTTGTTTCTTTGGTGTTGAGTTGAATGAGTGTTTTATAAATTTTGGATATTAACCCCTTATCAGATGTATCACTGACAAATATCTTTTCCCATTCAGTAGGCTGCCTTTTTGTTTTATTCGTGGTTTCCTTTGCTGTGAAAAAACTTTTAAATTTGATGTAATCCCACATGTTTATTTTTTCTTTTACTTCCCTTTTCCGAGGGGATATGTCAGTAAAAATATTACTCTGGGTAATGTCTGCACATTTACTCCCTGGATTTTCTTGTAGGAGTTTTATGGGTTTGGGTTTTACATTTAAGTCTTCAATCCATTTTGAATTTGTTCTCATATATGGCTTAAGGAGGTGGTTCAGTTTCATTTTTTTGCATGTGTTAGTCCAGTTTGTCTAGCACCATTTACTAAATAGACTGTCTCTACCCCCGTGTAAATTCTTGATTCCATTGTGATAGATTAAATGACCATATATGAATGGATTTGTTTCTGGGCTCTCAATTCTGTTCCATTGATCTATGTGTCTGTTTTTATGCCAGTACCATACTGTTTTGATTACTATAGCTTTGTAGTATGATTCGTTGTTGGGTAGCGTGATACCTCCCATTTAGTTCTTATTTCTCAAGATTCCTGTGGCTATTCGGGGTCTTTTATGGTTCCATATAAATTTTAGGATTATATGTTCTATTTCTGAGAAAAATATTATTGGTAGTTTGATAGGAATTGTGCTGAATCTGTATATTGCCTTAGGTAGTATCAACAGTTAACTATATTAGTTCTTCCTGTTCATAAACATGGTATGTGTTTCCATTTACTTGTATGTTTTTTGATTTCTCTCTTCAGTGTCTTATAATTTTCTGAGTACAGGTCTTTTACTTCTTTGTTAAATTTATTCCTAGGTATTTTATTGGTTTTGAAACAGTTGTAAGTGGGATTGATTTCTCGATTTCTCCTTCTGATAGTTTATAATTGATGTATACAAATGCAACTGATTTCTGAATATTAATTTTGTATCCTGCTCCTTTACTAAATTCATTTATCATTTCTAATAATTTTTTTGGTGGAGTTTTTGGGGTTCTCTATATTTAGTATCATATCATCTGCATATAACGACAGTTTTACTTCCTCCTTTCCAATTTGGATGCCTTTCATTGTTTTTTCTTGTCTGATTGCTGTGGCTAGAACTTCCAGAACTATGTTGAATAAAAGTGGTAAAAATGGGAAGCCTTATCTTGTTTCTGATCTGAAGGGAAAAGGTTTTAGCCTTTCCCCCTTGAGTATGAAGTTAGCTGTGGGTTTATCATATATGGCCTTTATCATGTTGGGATATGATCCTTCTAGTCCCACTTTGCTAAGAGTTTTTATCATAAATGGCTGCTGGATTTTGTTGAATGCTTTTTCTGCATCTATTGATATGATCGTGTGATTTTTATTTTTCATTTTTCATTTTGTTAATGCAATGTGTGACATTAATTTATTTGCTGATATTGAAACAACCTTGCATACCAGGAATGAATCCCGCTTGATCTTGGTTTATGATCTTTTTAATGTATTGCTGAATCCAGTTTGCTAGATTTTGTTGAAGATTTTTGCGTCTATGTTCATTAGGGTTATTGGCCTGTAGTTTTCTTTTTTTGTAATGTCTTTGTCTAGTTTTGGGATAAGAGTAGTAGTGGCCTCATAAAATGTGCTTGGGAGCCTTCCCTCCTGGAATTTTGGGAATAGTTTGAGGAGAATAAGTGTTAATTTAGAAATTATTTACATATCTGATTTTTATCAAAAGTTTTTTTCTATATCAATTAAAATTTTATAGGATTTTTTTCTTTTAATCTAGGAGTGTGGTGAATAATATTTATAGATTTTCTATTAATCTGTCCTTTCATTCCTGAGATGAAATCAACTTACTTATGATATATTATCTTTTTTGTATATTTTGATGGTTTTGAGTGGTTTGTTTGTTTATTGGTATTTTAAAAATTTGTTCCTGGATGAGATTTTTCAATAATTCTACTTACTTGTTCTCTCATTCTGCAGTTTTAGTATCAAAGTTGCACTAGCCTTGTAAAATGTTGTGGGGAACTCTGGTAGGAGATATTAATAGTAAGGGAGGCTTTGTATGTGTGAGGGCAGGAGATATATGGGAAATCTCTGTGCCTCCCACTCACTTTTGTTCAGAACCTAAAACTCCTCTAAAACTAAAGTCTTTTAAAAATGTAATGGTGAATCGTTCCTTATTTTCCAGGGAATTTTGTAATCATCTTGTCATTTTCTACTAATACCTGCTTATCTTTTGATTGGGATTATGTTGAATCCATAGATCAATTTGAGGAGAATGAACAGCTTAATAATACTGACTTCTCTGGCCCATTTAGAAGGTATATTTCTATTTACTGAGGTCTTCTGATTTTTCTCAACAGTTTTATAGATTACAGTTTAGAGGCTTCTGACATTTTCTTTTTTTTTCATATTTATCCTGAAGTATTTCATATTTTTGATGATACTGCAAATGATATATGTACGTATATGTGCATATATGTATATATGTATATGTATATTTAATATAATTTGTGGGATTTTTTGTTGTTGTTTGTATATAGAAATACAGTTGAATTTGGTATATTGATCTTATATCTTACAATCTCATTAAACTCATCATTCAAGTTACTTTCTTGTAGATTCCATAAGTTTTCTAAATAGATGATTATGGTGTCTGCAATAGAGACTATTTTACTTCTTTCCAGTCGGGATGCCTTTTATTTCTTTCTCTTGCCTGATAGCTCAGACTAGAGCCTCCAATACAAAAGTGAGTAGAAATGTTAAGGATGGACATTCTTGTCTTGTTCCTGATCTGAGTCAGAGAACATTCAGTCTTTTTCACCATTCTGTGTGATATTAGCTGATAGGTTTTGGTGAAGCCTCTTATCAGCTTGAGGAACTATTCTCCTAGTCCTGGTTTGCTTACAGTTTTTTAGGAATAGATGTTGAATTTTGTCAAATGCTTTTTTTGTGACCATTAGGATGATCATATTTTTTTCTTATTTAATTGTTAATATGGTGAATTATACTGAATGATTTTCAAATTTAAAACACTCTCTAGTATAAAACTCCACTTGGTCACAATGTATTACCTTTTTTATATATTGTTACATTTGATTTGCTAAAATTATGTTTAGAATTTTTGCATCTGTTTTTATGAGAAATATTGGTGTTCAGTTTTGTTTTCTTATAATATCTTCTGTATTGGGTATCAGGATAATGCTGGCTTCAAAGAATGAGTTGGGCAGTATTATTTCTTTTTCATTCTTCTGGAAGAGTTTGTGTAGAATTGGTATAAATTCTTTCTTAAATGTTTGATAAAAATCAGTAATGAAGCCATTTGCCCTGGATTTTTCTTTGTGGAAAGACTTTTAACTAAAAATTAAAAAATTTTAGTAGAGACATTAATACACAAATTAGAGAAATACTGTTACTCATGTTATCTAGTTCTTCTTGAGTGAGCTTTGGTAGTTTTTGTCTTTTGAGGAATTGGTTGATTTTATCTAAGGAGTTGACTGTATAGGCATGAAGCTGTTCATAATAATCCCTTTTTATCTTTTTAATATCTATACTGATGTCACCTCTTTTATTCCTGATACTGATAATTTTTTTTTTTCCCCCTCATCAATCTGGCTAGAGATTTATAATTTTATTGATTTTCTCAAAGAACCAGCTTAGGCTTATTGATTTCCTCTATAGTTTTTCTGTTTTATATTTTATTGCTTTGCATGTTGAACTGTGTTATTTCCTTTTTATTGCTTATGTTGGACTTAATTTGCTCTTTTTTTTTTTTTTTTAGTGTAAGGCACTTAGTGTTATATATCTTCTCCCTTAGCAACATCCACAGGGTCTGATATATTGTGTTTTCATCTCCATTCAGTTCAAATAATTTATAATTTCACTTTTTTATTCTTTCATTTTTGTTCCAGTTTTATTGAGATACAATTGCCATATATCTCTGTATAAGTTTAAGGTACACAGCATAATGGTTTGACACATATATTGTGAAATGATTACTGCAATAAATTTAGGTAGCATCCATTATTTCATATAGATACAGCAAAAGAGAAAGCAAAAAAAAGAGAAGAAATTTCCTTTTTTATGAGAACTCTCAGGATTTCTCTCTTAACAACTTGCATATATATCATGCAGCAATGTTAGCTGTAGTCATCATGCTTCACATTACATCCCTGGTACTTATTTACCTTGTAACTGGAAGTTTGTACCTTTCGACCACCTTCTTTCAATTCTGCCTCCCTTCACCCCCCAGCCTCTGGTAGCCACAAATCTGATCTCATTTTCTATGTTTTTGTTGTTGTTATTTATAGTTGATGCATAAATGAGATCATACAGTGTTTATCTTTGTCTGACTTATTTCACTTAGCATAATGACTTCAAGATCTATTCATTTTGTCACAAACAGCAAAATTTCCTCATTTTTTATGACTGAATAATACTCCATGTCACAACTTGTTTATCTGTTCATCTGTCAGTGGACACTTAATTGTTTCCATGTCTTTGCTATTGTAAATAATGCTGTGATGAACATGGGGGTGCAGATACCTTGTTGACTTAGTGTTTTCATTTCTTTTGGGTATATCCCAGAAGTGGAATTGCTAGCTCATAACATTCAAAATTTTTTGTCAAAACATTAAAAGCTGTTCTTTCAATTAAAAATGTTTAGGGAAATTTAAATATAGTATAGTGTAATGGAAAACGTTAAGAATTAAAGTGTCTGATTTCTTTTCTAAAAATCATGTTAAGAATAGTTTCAACGATGCTTCTTTTCTTTGCATTGTGTCTTTTCTGTGCCTTGATGGATTTTCATGTATCTTTCTAAGTTTAGATTAGTTTCCAACATTCCACCGTCTGCAATTTCAAAGTCGTGAAATGTCTCTGAGAGTTCTTTCATGTGAAGGTGTTCGCTAGTGTAACTTCTCTGGGACATTTTCAGCCTGTCCTCCTTCATGTGGGTAAGTTCTCTTGTCCTCAGTTTCTCTAATCGCATATCTACAGTGTCTCACATGGCGGCAAGGTCGTCTTATGCAGGCTCAGCAATCTTCTAATCACATCCAAGTTCACTTCCAGTGTCATCGCTTTTCGTTTCTTTGCTGCGCTATCATCCTTCTTGGGTAATTCCCGTTTTGATTATCCATTTTGGGGGGAAGACAAAGAGATAACACAGCTACACACTTTGCTGACTCAGTGTGACCTGCGTAACAGATACACACCAAGCAATTACCGACAGGCTCTGAAAGAATCTTAGTTACTGATCATGATGCACATTTACAATTTATACAGTGATTGCTGATTCAACAGGCAGTAGCAAACTCTGTGCTTCATGCAGCTACCGTTCATAAACCTGTAGTAACTGAAACTTGAACTGTGTTGCTGGGGTACTGGTGGTCCTTAACCCTGATGGAACATTAATGGTTCCTTAAACCATTATGATGAAAATTGATGCCTGCTGGAACCATGCAGAGTTAGTGTGCGCTCTCTCTCACTCTGTGTATTTATGAAAAAACATTTGGTGGAGGGCATTTTTAAGTTAACACTGAAGCCTTAGGCCGGAGTCTCAGATAGAATAGAAATTCAGAGTTGAACCTGACATTTTGTAACTGCCTTTGCCTTATGGCCATTTGCAAATCTAGAAGAGGCTGAAGAGAGGCTAACCTACACTTTTGACAAATACACAAGGCCAGGGCAACAGATATTTGACTCTACAGCTCATCAAGGCTGCAATTTTAATAATCTCCTTGGAATGGGACCCTGAAGAGGCCCCATTTTAGGAATAAAGTTGAACCAGAAATAATTAAACCCTTGTATTAATAATTAAGCCCGTGCAAACCAACTTTGAACTACCTTATTCGCCTATAATAATCTCACTCCCTAAAATTGGATTAAGGAAATTACAGATTCATGGTCACCTCCTTAGGTACTGGAAGAGGATATTTTACCTCAAAATATTCCCACAGATGATTTTTCAGCTAAAGTATGTAGCTCAAAATCAAAGATAATTAGGCTAATGTGGAGACTTGACAACGTAAAGGGGACCAGAAGAAACAACCAGTAATAGACCAGGTAAGTGATGGCTCCAGATATCGGGATTACTAGGCATTAGATGAGGAGTCCAGATTCTGGTTAAAAACCTATGTTGTATGCCCTGAATGCGTCCCCCCAAAATCCATTTGTTGAAGCCCTAATGCCCAGTGTGATGGTATGTGGAGGGTGAAGCATTTGAGAGGCAGTTAGGTTACTGTGTTTTCCCGAAAATAAGACTTAGCTGGACCTAAGCCCTAGCATGATTTTTCAGGATGATATCCCCTGAACATAAGCCCTAATGCTTCTTTTGGAGCAAAAATTAATATAAGACCTGATCTTATTTTAATATAAGACTGGGTCTTATATAATATATATAATATGATATGATATGATATAATACAATACAATATAATACCAGGTTAATATAATACTGGGTCTTATATTAATTTTTGCTCCAAAAGATACATTAGAGCTGATTGTCTTGTTAGATCTTATTTGTGGGGAAACATGTTAAATAGGTTATGAGGCCAGAGTCCCCGTAATGGAATTAGTGCCCTTATTAGAAGTGGAAGAGAACAGAGCCCTGTATTTCTCTGCCATGTGAGGACACAGCCAATAGATGGCTGTCTGTAAACCAGGAAGTGGACTATCACCAGATACTGAATCTGCCAGCACATTTTTTTTTATTGAGGTATAATTAACATATAACATTATGTTAGTTTCAGGTGTACAGCATAATGATTTTATATTTGAATACACTGACAAATCATCAGTGTATTCCACAAAAAGTCTAGTTACTATCCATCACCATACAAAGTTACAAAAAAATTTTCTTCTGAGGAGAACTTTTAAGATCTATTTTCTTAACTTTCAAATATGCAGTACAATATTATTGACTATGGTCACCATGCTGTATGTGTTCATGACTTATTTATTTTATAACTAGAAGTGTGAAGCTCCTGATCCCCTCACTTATTTTGCCCACCTCTCCTCTGGCAACCACCAATCCGTTTTCTGTGTCTATGAGTTTGGTTTTGTTTGCTTTTTTTTTTTAAATTCCACATATAAATGAAATCGTACTGTATTTGTTTTTCTCTGACTTGTTACACTTAAAATAATACCCTCAAGTTTCATCCATGTTGTCACAAACACGATTTCATTCTTTATGACGGAGTAGCATTTCATTGTGGGTAAATATACGACATTAAAAAAAATCCATTTATCTATCAGTTGATACTTAGGTCATTTCTATATCTTGACTTTTATCAGTAGTGCTGCAATAAACACAGGGGTGCATATATCTTTTCGAATTAGTGTTTTCTTTTTCTTCAGATAAATACCTAGAATTGGAAATGCAGGATCATATGGCAGGTCTAGTTTTAAGTTTTCAGAAATCTCCATACTGTTTCCCATCGTGGCTGCATCAGTTTACATTTCCACCAAGAGCTCATGAGGGTTCCCTTTCTTCATATCCTCGCCAACATGGTATTTCATGTCTTTTTGGATGATAGCTATTTTGACAGGTGTGAGGTGATTATCTTATTGTGGTTTTGATTTGCATTTCCCTGTTGATTAATCATGTTGAGCATCTTTTCATGTACCTGTTGGCCATCTGTATATCATCTTTAGAAAAATGTCTATTTGGATCTTCTTTTTTAATCAGATTGTTTATTTTTTTGCTGTTGAGTTGTATGAGTTATTCATATACTTTGGATATTAGCCCCTTATATATGTGATCAGGTATGTGATTTGCAAATATTTTCACCCATTCACTAAGTTGCCTTTCATTTTATTGATGGTTTCCTTTGCTGTGCAGAAATTTTTTAGTTTGATGTAGTCCCACTTGTTTATTTTTTGCTTGTTGTCACCTTTGTTTTTGGAATCAGATCCAAAAACTAGTCATCAAGACCGATGTCAAGGAGCTTACTAGGTTTTTTTTTTCTAGAAGCTTTAAGGTTCCAGTTTAATTTAATTTTTGTGTAGGGTATAAGATAGTGGTCCAGTTTCATTCTTTTGGATGTGGCTGTCCAGTTTTCCCAACATCATTTGTTGAAGAGACTGTCTTTCCCTGCTCTGTATTGCTCCTTTATCATCAATTGATTGAACATATGTGCATGGATTTATTCCTGGGCTCTCCATTCTGTTCCACTGATCTGTATATCTGTTTTTATGCCAATACTATATTGTTTTGATGACTATACGTTTGAAATACAGTTTGAAATCAGGAAGTGTGGTGCTTCCAATTTTGTTCTGTCTCAAGATTGCTTGGTTGCTCTGGGACTTTGGAGGTTCCATACAAATTTTAGGGATTGTTCAGTGAAAAATGCCATTGGAATTTTGATAGGGATTGCATTGAATCTGTAGATAGCTTTGGGAAGTATGGAAATGTTAACAAAATTATATCTTGCAGTCCACAAGCATGGGATAACTTTCCTTTTTTTTTTCCTGTAAAGTTTTATGGGAACCTATGCAATGGAAATGAATGCCTATTGTCTCCAGCTCCTCTGCTGAGGGCAGAGTTTAGTAGTTGCAACAAAGGCCTTATGACCTGTGAAGCTGAAAATATTTACTATGACTCTTTACAGAAAAAGTTTGCTGACTCATGCTGTAGGACAAAAATAATGGCTAAATTCAAGAGTGCTTTTAGAAATGAGGAAATAATGAACACACATGGTAGGCTGAAATCTAGAGGATTCCACCCAGGCAACGAAAAACTTCATGGTTCATTCAAATGTGGTGCACAATTCAAATTTGTGCTTTGACTGGAAACTTGTGTTGAGTCAACCGGTGAGTATGTCTTTGTCTAACATCACAATGTCAAAATATTACTTTTTGTAAGCATATTTATACAGTGTGTTTGAGAAAAAGTTGCTACTCCGCAAAAAGGTAGTTCCAGTTTGCTCTGCGTCTTCATCAGCACTTGACATTGTCAGTATTTCTTATTTTAGCCATTCTAACAACAGATGTGTAGTGAAATCTCATCATGGTTTTCAGTTACATTTCCTTGATGGCTGATGATGGTAAACATCTTTTCATGTGCTTATTGGCCATGTGTGTATCTTCTTTCATGAAGTGTCTTTCCAAATCTTTTGTTCACTTTTATTTATTTATTTATTATGAATTTGTGTTTACATTGCCATGCTTTTGACGTCACCCTGTCTTCAGTCGTTTTTTTTTTTTCCCATCAATGTCTGTTTTCAGTGTACTAGTCTTTCACCTCCTTGGTTAAATTTATTCCTAGGTATTTTATTCTTTTTGATACAATTGTAAATGGGATTGTTTTCTTAATTTCTTTTTCTGTTAGTTCATTGTTAGTTTATAAAAATGCAACCAATATTTTATATTGTTTTTGTATTCTGAAACTTTACTGAATTTGTTTCTCCTAAGAGGTTTTTGGTGGAGTCTTTAGGCTTTTCTATATATGAAATCACATGAGAAAATTGGGGCGTTTTTACTTCTTCCTTTCCAATTTACATGTTTTTAATTGTTTTACTTGCCTAATTAATCTGACTAAAC
This sequence comes from Rhinolophus ferrumequinum, assembly GCF_004115265.2. Lineage (NCBI taxonomy): Eukaryota > Metazoa > Chordata > Mammalia > Chiroptera > Rhinolophidae > Rhinolophus > Rhinolophus ferrumequinum. The sequence continues at coordinate 81,127,781 of NC_046285.1, read as the reverse complement.
TTTCAGTACTATGTTGAATAAAAGTGGCAAGAATGGGCGTCCTTGTCTTGTTCCTGATCAGAGAGGAAAAGCTTTCAGCTTCTCACTGTTGAGCATGCTGTTAGGTGTGGCCTTGTCATATATCGCCTCTGTTGTATTGAGGTACATTCCTCCTATTCCTGCTTTGTTGACAGTTTTTATCATAAATGCATGTTGAATTTTGTGAAGTGCCTTTTCTGAGTCTATTGAGATGATCATGTGGTTGTTTTATCCTTCATTTTGTGAGTGTGCTTTATCATGCTGATTGATTTCCAGGTGTTGGACCAGCCTTGCATACCTGGAATAAATTCCACTTGATCATGGCATATGAGCCTTTTAATGTTGAATTTGTTAATATTTTGTCGAGGATTTTTGCATCTATTTTATGAGGGTGTATTGGCCTGTAATTTTCTTGTTCTGTGGTATTCTTGTCTGTTTTTGGTATTAGTATGTAATGTCTATTTTCCCCATAGGTCTGTTAATAATTTGCTTTATATATTGAGGTGCTTCTATATTGGGTGTATAAATATTCACAAAGTTACATCTTCTTGTTGGATTGACTCTTTTACCTTTATGTAATGCCCTGTATCATCTTTTATTGCAGTCTTTGTTTTAAAGTCTATTTTGTCTGATACAAGTATAGCGGTTCCAGCTTTCTTTTGGGTTCCATTTGCATGAAACATATTCTTCCATCTCTTTCCTGTCATTCTGCATGTGTCCTTAAAGCTGAAGTGAGTCTCTTGTGGGCAGCATATAGATGTGTCTTTCTTTTTATCCATTCATCTACTGTGTCTTTTGATTGAAAAATTTAGTCCATTTACATTAAAAGTAATTATTGATAAGTGTTCATTGCCATTTTGTTAATTGTTTTCTGGAGTTTTGTAATTCCTCACTGTAGCATTTTTCTACTCTTGAACTCTTCCCTTGTTTCATGACTTTCTTTAGTGATATGCTTAGATTCCTTTCTGATCTTTTTTGAATTCACTATGTTTTTGTTTTGTGTTTACCATGAGGTTCACATATTGTGTTCTACATATATAACAGTCTATTTTAAGTTGATTCCAGATTAAATTTGAGCACACTGTAAAACTCTATCCTTAACCTGTGTATTTTGTTTTTGATGTTGCATTTTACATTTTTTTACCTTGTGTATTCCTTAGGTATTGTAGTTATAGTTATTTTTACTACTTTTGTCTTTTAACTTCCATACTACCTTTATAAATTATTAGTTCAGTACCTGTTTTTAAATGTATTTACAAATTTTAGCAGTGAGATTTTTACTTTCATGTTTTGTTGTTATTGTTGTTTTTTAGTAATGATTCCCCCTTTTTTTCAGTTTAAAGGAGGTCCTTTAACATTTCTTGTAAGTTTTGTTTAGTGGTGATGAACTTTTTTAGCTTCTTGTCCAGAAAACTTTTATCTTTCCTTTAATTCTGAATGATAACTTTGCCAGGTAGGAGGATATTCTTGATTAGAAGTTTTTTCCTTTTAGCACTTTGAATATATCATACCACTCTCTTTTGACCTGCAAAGTTTTTGCTGAAAAATATGCTCATTGTCTTATGGGGATTTCCTTGTACTTAACAAATTGTTTTTCTCTTGCTGATTTTGTAATTTTCTGTTTATGGTTAACTTTTGACTTTTTAATTATAATGTGTTTTGTTGTGAATCTCTTTGAGTTCAAATTGTTTGCCTCTCTGGGCTTCCTGTATCTGTATGTCTGTTTCCTTCCCCAGGTTACGGAAGTTTTCATCCCTTATTCTTCAAGTAAAAGTTTTGCCTCTTTCTCTCTTCTCCTTTTGGGCCCTCTGTCATATGAATGTATTTTGCTTAATGTTGTCCTGTAGGCCTCTTAAGCTGTCTTTACTTTTCAAAGTTCTTTTTTTTGCTCTGTTTGAATGAGGTCCACTGCCCTTACTTTAAATCACCTCTTTTCTGTTTTGTCTAGTCTGTTGTTGAACCCTTTCTGTGTATTTTTCCATTTAGTTATTGTATTCTTCTGCTCTATAACTTCTATTTGGCACTTGCTTATATTTTTCTATGTCTTTCTGAAGTTCTCACTGTGTTCATCCATTCGTCTCTCAACTTCGGTGAGCAACTCTGTGACCTTTACTTTGAACTCTTTAGCAGGGAAATTACTTACTTCCATTTTGTTAAGTTTTTTCCCCCCTGAGTTTTTATGTTTTTCTTTTGTTTGGAACATATTTCTCTCTTTCCTCATTTTGCTTGACACTCTTTGTTTCTGTGTATTAGTTGAAACAGATATCTCTTGTACTGTTGAAGGAGTGGCCTTGTATAGGAGAGGGATGTTATCATTCATCTTTGCCTTAGCTCTTGGTTGTCTCTAGAACCTTTTTGTTTGTCTAACTAGCCTGATTTATTATTGTTAGGGCTAGTTTTTGAGCGTGAGATCTGACAGTGTTTCAAAAGGAAGTATCTTAGTCAGCACGTGGTTTCATGCTGATTGCATGTCAGACCGTCAGGCCTCAACTTTTAAAGTGTGTGTGTGTGAGAGTGTGTGTGTGTGTATGTGTGTGTGTGTGTGTGTACACACATGCGTGCACACATACACATCTACATATCCTGTCTTGGTGGACTATAATCATAAACTCTCTGCTCTCAAGACTAGGTACTAATATGGAAGTGTTCTCTGGGTCACAGTTGCACAAACTGGGTTCCAGATGATTGTATAAAGTCATTTCTGGAGGGCGCTAGAAAGTTGTAGCAAGGGCAAGGGAGAGTGCAAAGATGGTGCCCCCCGGCCTACATTCCTTGAGAGGACCTTCTTAGTCTCTATATGTGTAGGTAACTTTAAGCCTACCTCTCAGGCTGAAGCTCCAGGACAAGTAAATAGGCGGGGTTTTTTTGTTTGTTTGTTTATTTGGTTTTTTTTCACAAAGAGACTGGGGTATGTTTTGGTCTACTGTCTGCTCAGGGCCCTGGGGGTGGTAGCCTGCCAAGCACTGTCTCTCTGATTGCTTCAGTCTCATAGGGCCCAGAAACGCATGCCCTTTGGTCATCAGCACCAGGTGATCAAAGGGCATCCCGTGTGTGGCGTGCACATACCTGCTTACTTTAGCGCTGCAGAGGGCAAGGATGGGGTTGGGATGCACCTACTAGTTTTAGCACCTGAGCAGGAGAATGCAGGACTGTTTGCTCCTGACAGCTTAGCAGGGCAGCGGGAGAGTGCTGTGATTTGTACACCACCGGTGCTAGCAGTGTAGAGGGAGAACACTAAAATGGTGCATGCCAGCATGGCGCTAGCAAGCTGGAGGGATAGCACAAATGACTCCCACCAGCACCTTCTTCTCTGGAGAGAGCTCACATAGGTCCTCGCCCCTCCAGAAGGTGCTTTAAGATTAGCAAATGATTCTTCACGTATAGTCTAGGTGGTTTTCAAACTTCTCTTTCTGCCTTGGGTCCTGGGGCAAGTGAGTCTGCACGCAAGCACTTTAAGCGCAGAATCTTTGTTCCCTGTGGCTCTTTCTGTCTCCTGAACATAATCTCGCTTTGATTTCAAAGCCAGACGTTTTGGGAGCTCATTACTCCAGTATATGCCTTAAAGGTTGGGGTGTCTGATGTGGAGCACAAACCTCTCGCTCCTCAGAGAGTAGCTTCATATGTGTGAATCTCCTGATTATGAGTTGCCTTTCAGAGATGGGGTTTTTGGTGAGACCACACCTCTTTTACTTGTTTCAGTGTGGCCCGTTTGTTCTGGGTTGTACAGGAGCTATTCAACTAGTTTTCAGGGTTTTTTTCAGAGTGAATTGTTTTATATGTAGCTGTAGATTTGTGGTGTCAAGGGGAGTAGGTTAGCTCATGATTGTCCTATACTTCCATCTATAACCGCCCTCTCTAACTTAATTTTGATTTGTTGTTTGACTAGGAGTTGTTATTTAAAAGTGAGATATTTAGTTTCCAAATGCTTTGGGATTTTCTAGATATCTATTTGTAACTTTTAAAACATGATGCTCTACTAATTAACTATTTGTATGAGAAGACAAAAAAAAAGAAACAAGCAAATCAAGCCTACCTCACTTTGTAAGTCAAAACACATCATAAAAATAAATGTAATAACTAAAGCTATAACACTACCAGAAGAAAATCTTTATGACCTTGAGGTAGACCAGGTTTATAGCAAACATTTAGGAATGAGAAATTAATCAATTGTACTTTATCAAAATGAATAGCTTTGTCTCATCAAAAATCACATTAAAGATTGAAGTCAAAAATGGGCAAAAGACTGTTTCCAAGAGAGAATAAAAAGAACATATTTCTGCTCCCTGATAATCACAAAACAAAATGCCAAAACAACAAAAAAGTCAAAAAATTTTTATAAGCTCATTTCTGTATAATGGATCTGTTTTCTATTTCATTATTTTCTTCTTTTTTTTTTCTCCTGCCTTCTATTCACTTTAGATTTACTTTGATCTTTCCTAGTTTAAGGAGCAAACTTTGATCAGTAAAAGTAGATTTTTTTTTTTCCTAATAAAAACCTTTAAGGCTATACATTTTCTGTTAGCACTGTTTTTAATTGTTGGATATCTCAGGCTTTTATGGATGTTGTAATTCTGGTTAATTTTAATTTAGTTGTGTTGTTTTGAGAACATATGCTTTATAAGACTCAGTATTTCAAAATCTAATGAGCCTTTTTTTATTGTTCTACATTTGATCTGGAAAGACTAAGTGTTTTGCAGTCATTGGGTGTAATATATCAATGTCAGTTGGGTTAACGTGGTGGTAGTGTTGTTCACGTCTTCTGTATAATTATTCGTTTTTTTATTTTCTTGTTAAATTGATATGTGGCAATTTCTCCACTTATGAGTGTATATTTATTTCTTTTTCCTTTAAATCTGCATGCTTTTGCTTGATAGCTTTTTTTAACTCTTTTTATGAGGCATATACATGCATTTGTAAATACTACATTATTTTCTGTACTAACCTTTTTACCATAATAACGTGTCTAATTTTTATCTGTAGTAATTCTTATTTCCCTGAAGTCTCTTTTGTCTAATACTAATGTATCTGTTCTAGGTTTCTTTTTGTTCTTACCAAGTGCAGTCCATCTTTTTTTCTGCCTTTTCCGTTCAGTTTATTTGTTTTTTATATTTAAGTTAGGGTTCTTTTTGGCAGCCTGCTTTTAGGTCTTTTAAAAAACTCCATTTTGACTATGCCTTTTAATTGGATTGTTTAGTCCATTTTTATGTACTGTAGTTATTGATTAGTGGTATGTGTGCCTGTCGTTTGTCTTAGAATTTAAAAAAATTACCACATATTTTTGTTTGTTCTTTTCTTTTTTCATCCTTGTTACTCAAATACTTTTTACTATTTCATTTAAGTTTCTTCATTGTTATTAAAGCTATATCTCCTTGTATTATTTTTTAGTTGTTACACTAGAGAGTACATCTTTAACTTATCCCGTTCTACTTCAACTTCTCTCATTCTACTTATCCTAAGCAATAGTATCTTTATTTCATATTCAATTTTTAATGATAGTTTTCCTTGGTATACAAGTCTTGGTTGGCAGTTTTTTTCTTTTATCACTTCAAATGTTCTTCCAAGTGTCTTTTGGCTTTCATAGTTTCTGAGGTAAAGTTAGCTGTAATGTTATAATTGTTCCTTTATATAATGTATTGTTCTCTGGCCTCTTTCCCATTTTCTCTTTATCTTTGGCTCTTAGCAGTTTTACTGTCATGTATGTAGGAGTGGTTTTTTAAATGCTTATCCCATTTGTTGTTCAGTGAGCTTTTTTCATATGCAAATCAGTGTGTTCTACGAAATTTGGAAATTTTCTTACATTATTTCTTAAAATACTCTGTTTGTTCATTTTTTCATTTTTTCTCTTGGTATTCCACTGACATAAATGTTGGACAACTTGTGATTGTTTGACAGGTCTATTGAGATACTATTCATTTTCCTTATTTTTTTTTCTTTGTACTCCAGATTAGGTAACTAATATTGATCTGTTTTAAAGTTCACTGATTATTGTTTTGCTGTTTTCTATCTTGAGTCCATGTAATTAATTTTTTATTTTGATATTTTACTTTTAGATTTTGAATTTCCTTTTTCAAAAGGATATAGTTTCAGTATTTCTGAAATGATCTCCTGTCATTGAGAGTATTTTTCTTTCAATATTGAACAATATAATAAATTCTAAGAAATCTATTTCTGCTAAAACTAATATCAGATTTACTCATAGTTCATTTTTTTCTTATATAGTTCACACTTTATTGTTTATTTGCATATCTGATATTTTCATCTTAAAAATTGAACTTTTCAGCTACTCTAAATTCATTTGTGTTCTTTTGGGGATTATTGTTATATTTTGTGTTGATTTGTTTTTGTACTTCACTCACCTGAAACTGCAGACTTCCTCTCCCTGACTGTAGGCAGTATCTGATATCCCTATAGTGCTATTGTTTCCCACTGTAGCTTTTTTTGATTGACTCTTTGGGGTGGTATGTTCTGTTCCTATCCTGCTCCTTGATTGTCAGCCAAGAATTTAGATTAAGATAGAGCTCACTCTGCTTTCTTTCTATGCCTGATTCCCTATTTTCCAGCTGCGGTACAAACTTTACAATCTAAACTTAGATACTTGAAGTCCATTCTGCTTCAATTTTCTGTGACCGGAGATGCACACTGTCTTACCACAGACTAGTGGCTGAAACAACAAACATTTATGTCTCCCAGTTCTCTGGGAAGTACAAGATCAAGGTGCCGATGTTGTGTCTGGTGAAGACCTCCAAATATAATCAAAATTGAGGATTAGGGCTTCAAAATAATGAATTTTGGGGGACACAGACATTCAGTTTATGGCACACAAGTTTGGAGGATGCACTCAGTTAAAAAAAAGTATCAAGTGTACATGTTTCTCTGATCTCTGCCTATGGTTTTGCTGGATTCCTTGAAAAGTTCCCTCAAATATGTGTAGTTTAGCTGTCAGCCATGGATTTTGGTGGAATTTGTATTCAGATTTTGTTCATACTCCTTCTGTGGTTTCTCTTGCTGCCAACATTTCCCCACTTAAATTTTCTGTGCTCTTTCAGCCCTGAACTCTGATCCTGACACCCTGAGCTAACAAGGCAGTGATTTTCTGCCATTATGTTTCTGCAGCCACAATGGTAGTTAGGGAGTTCCCTCACAACATAAAGTCACAAAATGGCAATTCTTTTCATTTCCAAGTGAAATTTTCAAGATTAAACTATACTCAGCAGCTTTTTGGATATTTTCCAGTATCTTTAAATAGATTTTTTTTTTTTTACTGTGTTATTCTGTCTTCACAGTTATTATCTGTTGGAAGTTTTGTTCCATTATGTACTCCTTCATTATTGTTAGAAGTACTCTTCATTTTAATCTTAAAATTGCATTGAAACAAACCTTTAAAATAAAGATATTGTGACTCGAATGAATTTTTATACTGAAATTTTAATTTATGTCTATTGCTGATAATTTCAAAATGCCTGAAATTATTAGACATTTTATTATTTACAGAAAATTTTCTATTTTCTTCTAAAAATTAAAAATATAATATCTGAGGTATTTTCCTTGCTTTCAAAATAATGAATAATAACTTTGGAAATGACGGTATTAAAATTTTGACTGAAGATCATTTTGTTTTGTCATCCCCAAGAGACTTTTATTTCCTACATGTTTCAGTACTTTTTATGCATAGATTTCAGTGCCAATATGGATGTGTATGAATTTAAGAGGGTGGCAGTAAAAGATTTCCTGTTTGTGATAGGAGAATTCATTTTTCTGATTAGGTATTTTTGATATCAGTGATTTCACTCTTTTAAAGTAGACCTTTTTTTCCCTTTAAATATTTTTCCTGACTATAAAAGTAATATATGTTTATCACAAAATAACTTGAGAATTATAGAATAGAGTAGAAAAAAAGCAATAATAATTACCCATAACACTACATCTCACACAAAAAACCACTTATTTACATTTTAGTAATATTACAGTCTTTTCTTCTGTTTGTGTTTTTACAAAATTGGTCTCATACTCTATAACGTATCATTTAAAAGAATCTCTTAGGAGCATTTTCCTAAAATATTACTTTTAATGACCATAGAACATTTCACTCCATCATATGAGCAATACTGTATTTTCTCTTTCCCGAGTCCTCAGTGTTCAGGCTTTAGCACGTTCAGCCCTTAGCTCTGACTTCACCAGGATCCCATTATCCACATCAGTAACATCATGGTATAAAACTTTGTACAAAACTGTTTTATGTTTTTGTTCCTTTTCTTCAGATTTCTACAAGTAGATTGATTTCGCTAAGAGTACATATTCCTTAGTTGCATTCTGTAAAGGGTGTGGTAGTTTATACACCCAATAGTGACTGTATGAGACTGTTCATTTCCCACAACCAACTTTAGAAAGGGTATAATGTTCAAGAAAGATTTGCATCTCTGGTAGGAGGAAAAAAACCACACACACACACACACACACACAAATATTTTATTGGGTTGATTTTTATTTTTAATATATTATTAGAGTTGAATATTTTTTATCGAGTAATTGATCATTTATATTTTGTTGATGAATTGCCAACCGATTTCCATTGTTTATTATTCCACTTGTGTTGTACATCTTTTTAATATTACTTTGATATTTTAGGAATTCTTTATGAATTATGAATATTAATTTCAGATATTTCAGATAGCTTTAAAATATTCAAATATGTTCCTAAATGGTATTTAGAAAATTATTTTATCAGTTTACGTTATTTTAACTGTGATAAATTAATATAATCAATACTAGTTTATCATGCATGCTAAATAAGAATCATCTTGAAGATGTTTTATCATATTCGCAAAACTTGAAGCATTTTAAATATCTCATTTCTAAAGGCTAATGAAATTTCTCTCTCTTCTATCTTATTCATTTGGTAATGAGGTTTATTTTCCCCAACTACCATGCTTTTTAATATTTTCAGGAAGGAGATTTCTTGTTTTACTCATTTTTATGGAGTTACCTTCATGAAATACCTTGTTTACTACTTTTGATACTTTGAAGATTTCAGAACATTAACAACAAAATAAAAAGACGTTTCTTGAGTTTTAATTTATGAAGATCTTCTTTTAACTGAAGAAATTAAAAGGAAATTGTTTTGGAATGTCAATTCATTGCCAGGTATTCAGAAATTCAAATAGATATTTTGCCAACATGAAAAATTGTATATGTTGTATGGTAACAATAATTTGAATCCTTTAGTGCATTTTTGTTCATTTGAGATAGGTAAAATAAAGTTTATATTTGCTAGAAACACATTTTTTGGAATAGGAGTTCATATATTATGTTGAAAAAGTGTAGAGGACTCAGGCTATCATCATATTTCAAAAGCAGCGATTCTCTTAGCAAATAGGTATTCTTGTAATTTAAAAATTGTGTAAACAGGATGTTATTGTCAGGTGTTAGTGGAAGGGGTCACTGCATACATAATTTGAGACAGCAGGTTGCTGGTGGGAACCCTTGTTTGACTCTCCATAAAGCTTTTGTGCCAGGCTGTGCTGTCCTGCAAGCACTCTCCACTACTGGTCCAGGGGTTGATGTGTAGGAGATGCCTCAGACTCCCTGCTGTATTTTCTTAGAGTGAACCCCAGGGATCTAATGAGGGAAAGAGTTGCAGCTGTGCAGCTTGAAGCTGAAAGATCAAACATTTCTACTTCCTGAGTTAACCATGATCCTGGAACCCAACAAAAGGATAGGGTACCCCTCTGATAGGATGACCCTAGTGTCCTCCTTCTGTATGGGGACTGACTCACAATGGTAGGCTCTAAGAATTGTGCTCTGCAGATAGCCTTGTGTTTGCACAGAGTTCTTTAGGAATTTCTGGTGTTGTCACCAACTGGTTTTAAATTACACGCTATAATCATGCATTTAGGTATTAATTTATTGAGCATACTACAATACTCACTATTGATTTGATTTATTTAACACATCTGTTACCAAGGTTTTAAAATTTGGAATAATAAAATTGGATCAATATTATTGTCATTTTATAATACCACGTAAGCTTTTTTTGTATAGTGGCAGCACAAGCCATTTATGGTTTAAATTTCCTAACTTTCTGATATAGCTTAAGTTTTAGTAAGGATTTGATAAAATAAACAGATTCATTATTTTTTCATAATGACATTTTGGTTCAAATACTGTTTTAAAATTTAAATATTAGTGACCAAGTCTATCTGATAATGTAGAACTTTGCAAATTACTTTCCCATAAATAGTTTATTTTTTCTTATTTATTTTAAAAATGGAGATCGTTTTCTTCTTTTTGAGGCTAAATGACTAGTCAGATCAGAGCTTGGAAGAATTGGATGGACTGGTGCTGCTGTAGAAAGGTGCCCAGTTAGAATACGTCTGTCTTGGTATAAAAGGATTTATTGTTATGTTGTTGTATGAATTCATGAAGTCGTCTGAATTTTTAAGTGTGTGTAGTCTTTGCAGTCATAAACACGGATGTTCTAACTTCTTGAAGCCACTGGATATAATATAAATGAATTTTTTTCAAAGTAATGATTTTAGAAGGACTTTTGTAAACATATCAGCTTTATGTTTACAACATAAACATTTGTAAACATACCAGCTTTCAAAAATCCAAATTTACCCCAGATAATTAGGGATTATAAAGGATTAAAAGACTTGGCTGGAGATTGTGATTTACATAGAAATATATACCAATACTATTTTCTGAATTGAGGGGGTAGGTGGGGAAAGATTAATTGTTGCTATTGCTAAATAGACTTGAACAAGTTGTAATTTATAAGCAGATGGTTCTTATAAATTTATACTTTGACATTGGATGGATATAGGGCAGCATAAACAGCCCGGGAAGGGATTTTACTGTTCTTTTACTCTTATAGACTATAGTTTAAAGACAACCTAATTGTCTGTTAGTAGTAGATACATTTGAATCCTTATACTTTGTATTTTTCTTTGATTGAACACAAAATATATTTGTTTCTTTTTTATATAGTTTCAGTATTTTTGCAAAAACAATTATACAGATACCTTTGCTACATTTGTTTGTAAAATTAAGTTAAACCATGAAGAGTGAAAGCTTTCATAATGTTTTTTGATAAATATATTATAAGGGTACACTTAGCTAAAACTAATTTTTATTAAACCAGGAATGATCTGGAAAGGTTTTAAAAGAATTATCCTTTTTAGGCATGCATGGCACTATAAGTAAAACAGGATGAAAATATGAAATTTTCAGCACCTGCATTTCACCCAAAATGTAGGTGAGTAATCTAAAAAAGTCACATGAATTACCATGAACGAAATAAGGAGAAGATTGTTTAATAGTTGTCTTTTGTGAGGAATAGCATTATATTTGCATAGAATCATTTTAATAGAAAATTTTTGTTTAGTGTGCATTGATAATTTAGAAAATGAAACTGGTTTTGCACTTTTCTCATATGCCAATTTTTTTTTCCTTTTTAACGGATTAAGGGCCTAAAGGAATAGAGGAAGTGAATGGACACTGATGTTTCAAAATATCTCATTTTGCCTAAAAGCAAGTACCGGCAGATAAATGCCCATAAAGGGATTTCTTTCTTAAGCCCCGTGGATTTTTCCCCGCACAACTTTTTGTGTGAGTTAGAAATGAAAACCATTCATCTAGTGCCCCAAAGAACGGCCTTATTGAATGGAATAACAGTGTAATGTACCATTGAAGGCAGGATTGAAAGTGATTATCTTGTTAACTCTTGACAGTTACCGCCAGCTTGAAATGGAACCGGCAGGCTTGATTTGCAAATGAATTAGAGCTTTTTCATTTTGTGCCAGGATCATCTTTTTATATTCTGATATGACAGATGCTATGTTCCAGGCTTTTGTTTTTCTTCAGTTTTATACTTGCAAATAAAAAACAAAAGATTATGATAGTCATTTTATTTGCATGTTTTCTCTTGGAGTTTATTCTTTGTATAGAAGTTTTTCAATCTTATATTTTTCAAAAATTTGTTTAAGACTTATTTTTGTCTGAATTAAATTTGATTAAGTATAGTAACTGGGTGAAAGAGAAGAATTTATTGGCTTTTAAGAAGTAGAAAATTACTCACAAACAATATTACAGTAGTAAAAATGGAAACTTTTGGCTAAATTTAATAGCTTTTTAGTCTTGGTAGCTATTTTGATGTAACTTGAAACTTGTAGAGATGTCTCAGTAACAGTACAAGGAACTCCCATAGAAAGTGAATCTTTACCCAGATTCACCAATTGTTTACAGTTTTCCCCCATTTGTTTTATCAGCCCTCCCTCCCTCTTTCTGGCTTTCCCTTCTTTCCACACATATTTATAAATATATATATATTTTCCTGAGCCAAAGAAGAATCTATTGGAAACATTGTTCCACATAAATACTTTAGTGCACACATTCTGAGAACAAAGACATTCTCTTACATAACCAGGAGTACTAGCTTTTGAGAACTCAGAGAAAAATAAAAAAGGTACATACTTTTGTGGGTTTTCTTAAATCCTCATATTAATAAGAAATTACTGTCATAATACTTTTGTTTGTATTCTTTAATCATCTAAGTTGATTATGGCACTATGGCATTATTTATATGTACCTTATTAACCTGGACCTTGTTTTACTTGTCCAAGTAGTTTGTATTATTGGAGGGTTAATACAGTTAAAACTTGTATGTTCCATGTAATGTAAATATTCAAAGAAATAGTTAGCATACCCTCCTACCTAAGTAATAGGCATTTTCCATCAAAGAGGTCTTTATTTACACACACACACACACACACACACACACTACACACACACACACACACACTCATTCTTGTGGAGTTTTAAGTTAAATGTCTTTAAATTACTGTGTAAAAATTCAAAATTTAAGGTTCTGTTAAGTATCTTTTTCATTTATTGTAAAAAATTATCTTTTGCTTTTCTGTACAAATCTTAATAAAATATGGAATTTAATAATAAATTATTCCCCATTGTAGCACTTTGGGCTTTTCAACATGAACATTGGCACTGAGACCTATTTAACATAATGGGAACTCCAGGCATTCATAATATATATTGATAGGATCTGTCGAGAACCTTTATAAAAATGCCAGTCCTTTAAAGATACAAATAATTGTATTGGTAAGCATTACCAAACTAAACAATTGACACCTAAAGAACTGTTTGGAATAAGTTGAGAAAAAAGCAGGGCCATGTCTTATTATACCATCTTTTCACTCTGTCTTATTCCACATTTCCATTCCTCCCTCCCCACCATCTCCCAATCTCTCTCTATTACATGGTAGTTGGGTTGGCCCATATTTTTTGGCTTTGTGTATTATGCTTTTCTGGTATGTTTAAGTTTGGTATTCCTTTATATAAATGGTGACTATTTAATATATTGGTCCCAGCTTTGACACGTTAAAAGTGAAACGAGGTGCTGTTAATAATTCTTCCAGGATGCCCAAACTATCCCAGGCAGAGAGAGGATATGTGTGGTTGGTCAACTTGTTTCCATATCACCTCGTGAAAAGTGTAGTATTGCTGTTTTTACAATGATAACACCACACAGATTTAAATATTAAAAATTTTAATGTAAATATAGTTACGACCCTATAAAATAACAAAATTTGAGACATTTGGAATGCTTTTTAGTGTTGCCCAATTTGAAACCTGAAACTATTTTATATTGTTTATACTTTTTAAGAATTCTATTTACTTGTTCTATAATAAACATATAATATCCTTGTAATGCATGAGATTTAAACACTTTTAATATTTAGAATTATTAATTTGGGGTGAAGTGATCAGAAAGTGTTTGCTGAAGTGATCAGAAAGTGTTTATGATTCTATATAGTCCTGCTTTATAAAAATTCAATGTCTGTAATACTGATTATTCAGTGTTATGCTAAATTATCTTTAATTAATGAAAAAAAGAATGCCATTTTTCTCCTGTGAACTAGAATGTTTTGGATATGCAATGGTTAGTATTTAGATGGATAATTAACTTTTTTCCCCCCATGTACTCCTCCTTTCTCAAACTCACTTTTATAAAGACTTGAACTTTATGTCATGGAAGACAAAATTTCTGTCTTCTAGTATTGATCTTACAGTTATTTGTTTTTTATTTTATTTTTTTGGTAATCATTTTCTTTAGTTTTTCAGCCAATATTTTTATTATGTAAAATTAAGAAAATTCTTATCTTTTTGATATGTAAAGTAGAATAAAAGCAGAGGGAGAAACTAAGTTCTTAACTTTTAATTTAGCTCTTGTTTGTATTTTGTTGCATCTTCTGTCAATTTGTATCTATCATTTACAGTTTGGATTCTGAGACACTGTCAATTTTATCAATGATGCTGTCAATAATTATCATGAAATTATCAAAATAATAAGAAAATAACAAATTTCCATTTACCTTTGGTCACCTCTCCCTAAATTTCCCAGTTAAAATTATCTCATAAGGATTGACAGCTTGAATACAAGTGGAATTGAAATGATTTAGACCAGGGGTCAACAAACCTTTTTATGATAGTAAAATTTTTAGGCTGTGTGGGCTAAGGGACAAATTTGAGGGTATTGTATAAATATTTATATAATGAGAGAAAATAAATGTCTTCAATTTTATTCATAAAATTCAAAATATAATAATTTGTATTTTTTTGGTAATACAAGTCCATTATAAAAGTGTATGAGAAGAATGGAATTGCTTTGGGGTGATACCATTTCACTTAATTGGGGCTCCAAGTTAGTGTTCTCTTTTATCAAAATTGATTGCAAATTTTTGTCTGTTAATGCTGATTGATAATGAGATTTTAAATAGTTTATCTTTGAAAATGTTTTTTCACACAGGTAGGTACTGCCAAACACCGATTATCATCTGTAAGCATATGATTTAATTGAATATAGTCACTGTTTGGAAGATATTTATAAAATTCTATCAGATTCTTTTCTTGATATTTGTCTTTTTTATTACGTTGTAGAATAGTCACTTTCAGTTCAAGTGAAAACTTCAATTACAGAGTTAAGTGGCTTTAGAAATATGGAAATTTCCCTTGCGTTTGCATGGAGGTTGGAAATTGTAGTTTGAGCTTGGAAAATACGCTCTTTGATAAGTGTGTGGAAATGGAGATCTTGCTTCTTGTTTTAACTTATGTCAGGATAGGAAATATATAAAGCAGTTTGACATTATTTTGTGACCCAATGTCAGTTGTTACTGAAATGATTTTACTGAAGTGTAAATTTTGCATGTACACACTGTTTCGTCTTCTGTTTTTTGGTTGAATTCATTAGGAACCATAATTAAGTTTACACCAAGCCATTCAGTGTTCAATAAAAGTGGCTGAGGGCAGTTCTTTTCAGTTAGAAAAATTTCAATCTTGATCCTTCTTGTGAAAAATCATAATATTAATAAAACTTTACCACTGTTAAGACATCAAAGTGCTGTGTTAGAAAAACTAACATAATCAGCTTTTGTTTCTTTCAAAAATTCATAATACTGACAATGGACAAGTCCACGGGAGTATATGAGGTTCACTGTGACACTCCTGGTTCAGTGACACGACACATTGAAATATATTCACAAAATGTTTGCTAGTGAATAATAATACAATGAATAATCATAGGCTTTACACTTTTACATAGGTTTACATTTTCACAAGCTTTGTAAATCTATGCGACTCAGCCACTTTCTGTTCTATGTAGTATCCTCCCCTTATCCACAGTAGATGCCTGAAACGGAACCATATACAGAGGGTGCCAAAAAAATGTATACACATTTTAAGAAAGGAAAAAAATTGTATTAAAATTGTAATACAATGAATGACGCTAGCATTCATTTGATTAATGCCATCTTTTGAGTGAATATCATACCACACATTGCTATTGTAATTCAATTCAACTTAGAAAAGTAATACGTAGATAATATCTCATAAAATGTGTATGAATTTTTGGCACCCCGCAGTATATATTATGTTTTTTCCTATACATACATACCTATGATAAAGTTTAATTCATAAATTAGACACAGTAAGAGATTAACAACAACTAATCTCTCTCTCTCTTTCTCCCAGTAAACTAGCACAAATTTCTTTTTCTTTTTTCTTAGTTTCACAGATAGAAGATTCATTCTTACTGTAGATCTTAGCATCCTCAACATACGTGTTTTTTTCTTTTAAGTTGAAAACTTTCACCTTTTCACTTAAAGGAATCACTTTTTGGCTTTTCTTTGACATATCCGAATTTCCAGCATCACTACTTTTGTGCTTTGGGCCATCATTAAGTAAAATAAGGGTTGCTTGAACACAGGCACTGCTGTACTGTAGCAGTAGATCCGATGACCGATGTGGCTACTGATTAATAGGCAAGTAGTGTACACAGCATGGATCCACTGGCCAAAGGGGGGGATTCACACCCGGGTGGGACAGAGTGGCGAGGTGTTCAATTTCATCGTGCTACTTAAAAAGATACGCAACTTAAAACTTACGAATTGTTTATTTCTGAAATTTTCCACTTACTATTTTGGATCATGATTGACCGCGGGTAACTGAAACCTTGAAAACAAAATTGTGGATGAGGGGCAATTACTGTATATACATACCCTGTTTCCCCGAAAATAAGACCTAGCCAGACAATCAGCTCTAATGTGTCTTTTGGAGCAAAAATTAATGTAAGACCTGATATTATATTACATTATATTATATTTATTATATTATATAAGACCGGGTCTTATTTTACTATAAGTGAAAATAATAGTAAAATAAGACCAGGTCTTATTTTAATTTTTGCTCCAAAAGACACATTAAAGTTGATTGTCCTGCTAGGTCTTATTTTGGGGGAAACACGGTATTTTAACCACCATTTTATGTAACATCTTAGCAGATTTCACATGAGGCTGTACTGAATTAATTTTTCAATTTTCTTGAAAATATTCTCATTCTATGCAGAATGTGAATAAACACTAAGAGACTAATTCTTCCTTCACTTCAAATTCAGCATTGACGCCTTAAATAAACTGAGCATTATCACTACATGTGTGGATTTATGAAAAGGAAAGGAAAACCACTCAGATTTATTTTCCTGGTTTTTGGCTAGTGATAATGCTCCCTATGTCCTCAACTTTTGGAGCAACTGTTGTTGCTGAAAGGCTAATAGTTTTAAACAAGTTTGCTTTCTCCAGATATACTCCTTTGGCTCCTGCAGTCAAACATGATTTAATTAACTCATCATTGTTAAATGATTTTCATTGATTGGCTAAGAAATATACCCCCAGAAACTCATTTTTACTTTCTATGTTTGTGAAGGACTTCTGTTGTAATGAGATACATTGTAAATGTTCTAATATCTCTAACTGTTGCTTTCCTGTGAGTTGGAAATATTGTGAAGACAGCTTAGTTTGGTAATGTCAACATATATTGTATTTTTTCAGTACAGCTATAGTGTCATTGTATAATAAACACAATGCATTACCATTGAATTTGATAAAATAATCTACACTTCACTGAGCCTTAAAAGCATGCCCTTTTCTCTTCTTGTTTTGACATGATTGGTATACAGTGGTATTAAAACAAAAATTAACCGTCACATTACAGCAATTCATGAAGCTCTTGAAACTCTGTTGAGTTGTAGCGCGTCACTGATTTTTGTGCACTGAGTAGCAGTGCAAACCAGTGAGATTGCCACATATGATCTCTGTTGCAACCAATTAACTTTTGTTGTAACACTAATGCAGTCATAGAAATACATACAAGAATAAATGTGGCTGTTTCTCAACAGAACTCTATATATCAACACTAAAGTTTGAACTTCAGTGATTTTAACATATCACAAAATATTAGGTAGGTTGGTGCAAAAGTAATTGCGGTTTTCGCAATTGTTTTTTAACCTTTTAAACTGCAATTACTTTGCACCAACCTAATATTATTCTTTTTATTTTCTCCACCCATTTAAGAATATAAAAACTATTCTAACTCATGCAGGGTGGATTTAGCTCATGGATCGTAGTTTGCTGATACCTGATTTGGACTTTCAGCTTGAGAGAATAGTTGTCAATCCTTTAAATTCTCTTTTGACCCTACTGATAAATATTTGGTAGAAAGTGACCGTGAATTGAACTTGTTATTTTTTATTTTATGCAGGCAAACACAAAACCACTTATGGTAAGAAAGTAACTCCTAGAAGAATATTCATTTGTATTTTCACTTTACATTACCTAGAAAAAGCAAAAATCTAATCTTGCTTACATGTAAGACTATTTGAAACTTCCAGGATTTACCACATGTCATTTCTTCCTATCTACATGTAAACTGTCCTCATTGAGCTTAAATTCTATTAGAAAAGATTGAAAATAAACAAATAAACATATATTATATAGGACTATTAGGTAGCTTATGTAATCAGTGGAACTCTGGAAAACCAGGTTGTGAAAATGAACAGGAATTAAAACAGCTATATCATGGGATTGGTATAGTTAATATACAGGCACTGGCACCACCATCACCACTGACATTGCTGCCACTGGACTTGCAGTTCCATTGTTACTGTCACCTTGTTTTTAATTTACTCTTGATCCAAAGTTCCTAGAATAATCCCTGTCTTTCTATATTTGGTATACTTTGGATTCAAAACTCACCTAATTTGGAATTGTATTCAGATTCTGGGTAGCTTAATAAGCATGCGAAACGTACTGCAGAAGGGTGTAGTGAGTGAGCATAACAGAGAAATTCCTTGAACTTCTAAACTAGATTTCATATTCCTATTTTTCTGTCTTACAGGTCTATGTATTGTTTCTTCACAGTACTTTTTAAATGTTATTCATGTCACTGTTACTAATTTATATACTTTGTTGGTTGTGTTTGTTTCGTGCTTGTCTGTAAACTCCTTGCAACCCAGTCTATTGTGTTCATAATTGCATCCCTGATAACCAGTAGAGAAGCTGACTCAAGTATTATGCTCAGTAATAGTTGAATGAATAAATGATGTAGGCAGAGGAGCCAAATCATGATGCCTACAAGGAGAGGCATTGAAGTTTTGAGCAGGGAAATGTGATTCGTTTTTACATGATTAATCTGTTTTGTGGTAGGTGGATGGGAGGGAAGCAACAATGGAAGTGGGAAAACAATTACAAGATTACAAGGGAGTTAAGACAGGCTAGGCGAGAGCTGATGGTAGAGTAGGATGGTGGTAATTGATATAAGTAGATAGATAGTTCCTATTGTTACTTAAGTGGTAGAATCAATAGGACTTAGTGATAGATTACAAATTATAGGGGAGAAGAAAGTAAAGCGGTTGATTCCCAGGGTTTTGGCTTGAGCAGCAGGATGAATGATATGACTTTTTTCTGGAATAGGAAATACTGAAAAGTAGTTCAAGTTTGAAGGAGGGATTCAAGTTTTGGACCCATTGATGATAAAGTTTTTGTTGTTGATTGTTGAGATACTTAGACAGATATGTCAAATAGACAGCTGGATGAATGAATCTGGGTTTTTGTCATTTGCCTATAGGTTGTTATTAGTGCTGTTCATGAGGGCGAGATGGATTAGGAAGAAAGCACAGCACAAGGTGAAGGCCTGAGACTTGAGGGGCTCTAACTTTTGATGCCTGGAGAGAGGAGCATGAACCTACAAAGGAGATTTGAGGAGTCATTTTTTTGAGAAAATGTAGGAAAACAAATGAAGTAATATCATAGAAGACAAGTGAGGCGAGGGTGTGCAGGAGGGAGTATTTGACAGTATCACATGCTTCCAAGAAGTGTATAAAGGGCAAGGTGATAAAGTAAGTGGTCTTTGGATTTGGTTAACATGGAGAAAGCACTGAAGACCTTAGCAAGAATAAGAGTAATTTTGGGATGTGACAGGAAGTAGGAATGTGGAGACATAGTGTGTATATAATTTTTCAAAACGTTTGACTGGTGGAAGCAGAATAATATTAATAAGTAGCATGGTAGCTGAGGAGCCCAGCTCCAGGCCACAGTCTTATGTGTAATCATTTAGGCCTAACCCTAGGCATTTCCAGTCCAGGTGCTTCCTGCCAGAGGCCTCTGTGTTTAGGATCTGAAGCACTTTTCTTCATTTTCAGTACAATTCCATTCCTACACTTTCCCCTTTCCCTCCCCATGGTGTTTCCCAGAAAATAAGACCTAGCCGGACCATCAGCTCTAATGCGTCTTTTGGAGCAAAAATTAATATAAGACTCGGTATTATATTACATTAATTTTAATACCCGGTCTTATATAATATAAGACCGGGTCTTATATTAGCTTCAAAAGACGCGTTAGAGCTGATGGTCCAGCTAGGTCTTATTTTCGGGGAAACACGGTAGTTCATAAAGATACAAGAGTCTTGTTTGGGGCTACTCAGCATTGCGATGAACCTCCCGCCCCTGCATCTCATCCATCCCCACCTCCCCTGCACTGCATCCACCTGACCCTCACCCAGGCTGCTCTTTGAGGGAAAAATGGAACATTAGAGAGTGAGTGCCCCTTTTGCCTCTGGGTTGCTCAAGTAAGTGAATAAAGGTTTGGTTGTTACTTGCAGTTTGACTCATTCTCCTAACTGACCACCTCAACTCCTGAGCGCCCCACAATAGCAGGACTGGGTGGGGGAAAGAGAACAGAAAACTGAAGGAGTGAAGTCCTTGAAGAAGCCAGAGGAGCTGATTCCAGAGCCCATGTGGGAATGGCCTTTGTTAAAGGAACTGGAAGCATCCCCTCTGTGGAGTATTTCCTGGAGTCTGCTACCCAGCTTATACCTTTTCCCTACCCTCAAAATCCCCATCCCATACTCTCATGAAGTTAGAATTCTAAGATAGCATTTATGATATTTTGTTGTGCTATCTACGCTCTTCTCCTAATGAGACCTTCCAGTCTAATTTTTTGAATGTTAGTGATATATAAATAATGTTAGTGATATGTAAATAAAATGGTTTTAATTAACCATATCCTAAGACCCAAAGACTTTTATCTTTAATGTATAGCTTTGGGAAAGTTAAGTTGACACTGCACACCAAGAATCTATGCTTGTCAAAAACTTCATGTGGTAACAAAGCAGAAGGTTTGCTTAAATAATTAGCTTGAGGGATGGATGCATACATAGAAGCCACATAAAATAATTACTGAATGTGAAGTGCTCAGCTACAAAGAATTTTCTATAAGGGCAATGCAGCCGACCTTGGGAGCCATAGATTTAATATTCTATCAACTCAAAAGGGGCCTGTATGGCCCGTTGCATGTGAGAACTTGTAATTTCCGTGTGGCATGATATTAAAATGTATGTTCCGTGAGGATGGTGTGCAGGAGTCATGTCACTTAGTGCGTGAGGCCAGCTGACTGCTCAGCATTGGATCTCAGAGTGGCCTTGTTGCTTTCTAATCTTACTGTATTGAGGAATGCTCGTGAAGGGTCTGCATAGTAATGATGAGGTTGATAATAATTAGTGATATATGTGACGTTTTAATCTGTTAAGCACTTTACATGCCTTATCGGTTTCACAATTTTTGACATTTGGAAGTTCCTGGGACTTACCTGTTGAATGTCAAGGAGTGATGATAAGTTTAGAGATGTAAAAAATTATCAACACAGCAAATTAGGAGTTTGGTTCTATACAATAAATGAATAAATCTATACAATAAATGAATAGATTTTGAAGATACAGTGAAGAATAAAAGACTGTTTTAGGTAAATAAATGCATGAACAGAATCATGGAGGTGATAATGAACTGGACTGAGACGAGGTACATTTTGGATAGTGGTAGAAAATTATTAGATACTATAGATTATAAAGCAGGTGGAGACATGAACTACGGTATGAAGACACTGATGTTAGGGAGAGAAGAGTGTTGGAGGAATTTGGGTGTGAATTGATCGGAACCAAAACTAGTATAGACAAAGTGGGGAATGAAGGCAATGTGGCAGAACTGGGAACAATCTGGATCAGTTCTCAAAGGGTTCACCATTTCTGTTTGTCTCGTGCATGTGGATATAGCTGTGTCCATCATTTCTAGTCCAGTATCACACTCTCCAACTCTAAACTGAATTTATCTGTATCTTACATAATCACGTACCAAAGTTAGGAAGATTCTATTACTATTAAACATGGTCGGTGGTATAAAGACGAACGAAAATGCAGACAAGTCTAAAATGAATACCAAGGATAATAGGCATGTACACACATAATTTGTGAGAAAGTTTTTCAAGGGTATAGCGAACAGGAAAAGTGTGTGCTGAATATAGGCCTAGCCTTATTTTATCTAATACAGCAGGCAGCACTCCTGTTGTAAAAGACAAAGTATGAACTTTGCATTCAGATAGAGCATTTTTGGCCATTTTAGCAAGTTAATTTCTTACTTTAAGCTACAGATTAAAGTAGTAATTTGCAAAATGAGGATAATCTACTTCTCCATAGAGCTGCTGTGAGGACTTTTTAAAATACTTTTTTAAATTGGACCCATAGTAATGTGTTTTTATGGAAGAAATTTTAGAAAACACAAGCAAAGAATTCGAATGAATGTAAAAATCATGTGAAATCCCACTGTTAAGTACTGGTAACATGTTAGTTTATAACTTCTCAGTTAGCTACACACAGATACGTACTCACACTGTATACATGCATGTATAAAACTATTTTTACAAGGCTGACATCATATCATTCTGTGTATGCTCTTTTTAAAAAGTTTGATATGCCACAGGAACATTTTCATGGAAATATACAGCTACATCATAATTTTATGGCTATATCATTTTCTATTTTATTGCTATTACCATATTCTATTTCATAGTTTGCCATTATTGGGCATTTAGTTTATTCCCAGTTTTTTGTCTGGTTTTTTAATTAAATACAATGGAGTGATTAATATCTTGAGAATGTATCATTGGGATAAACCCAGAGAAATGGAACTGTCAGATCAAAGGCTTTATGTGTGTTATTGAGAATCTTTAACATTTTCTGATTGCTCTCTGGCAAACTTGTGTTAGATTCCGCTCTCATCAGTAGCGTACGAGGGTACCTGATTCCCCACACCTTTACCAACACTGCGTCATCTGTTGTCACTTGCTTTAATCTTTGCTTGTCTGCTAGGTGAAAAATGGGATTTAGTTTTAGGTTCCAGATTTGTGCACTGTAATATTTCCCTAAATGGTTGTTAGCCGTTTATACAGATTTTTCTTTTTGTGAATATTGTGAGAATTTAATGAGAATATAAGCATAAATGACCAGGCTCAGCATCTGGCATATATTAGCCTATCGTGAAGGGTCATTGTACATTTTTACTTAAATCCTTATCCCTTTGCAGCTTTCTTCACAATCTTGGTTCCAATTAAGCAGTAGGAGAATACTGTAAAATCTGGTTGCATTGCTGAAGCTATAGTGTATAGAGCCTGACAGTATGATTTCTCTCTTGATTAAAAGCCCAATGAACTTGGGCTGCCAGGTTTCCAATCTGCCTTTTACCAGCTGAGGGGTCTACTGTGTGATCTACTTAACCTATCTAAGCCTCAGTTATCTATATATAATAGGGATAATAATTTCATCACTTTATGCTAAAGTTATAAGGATTAGGTGAGTTACTTCTTGTAAAGCATTTATAACATTGCTTGAATATACTGATCACCATTTCCTCAGAGGTGGAATCTCTGAAAAGGTGGGTTCACTTAGGTATCTATGATCAAAGATTTAAGTGCTGGGAAGGACAAAGAGATCTTTAGGGAATTGCAAATAGTTTGACTTCAGCAAGAATCTTGAATTCCAGGCTGAGGAGTTTATTTTGATTCACGAAGCAAAGAAAGAATTTTATTTCCTACTACAATTAGGTACTTACCTAGTTAAAATCACACCTTAGTTTTTTGTTTCCTGCTAGAGTATCAGTGTAGTTACATAAGAGGACATCAAAGGGACGAGAGCAGCAAAAGACTTTCATAATTAAAGAATTGAATAATCAAATTTCTGACTTATTGAAAGTTTGCTATTCTTAGGAAAAATATACGTGTGTTGCATTTTCTCTCAATTTTACCAGCTAAAGACATTAATTGAATGCTTACATATACATATTTGTTACCTTCTATTTGGGATTGTTGACTCTGTATTACATACTAGGTAGATACTGCTTTTATGAAGTTGGTAGGGCATAGTTTTTATGATAATGGACTTTCTTAAAAGTAGAAATTTATTTTTAATTGTATTTCAATTTAAATTATTGTAAATAATGGCACTTTAAACTATATTTAAATACAAATTTATATTTATATAAGTATAATAAATATTAATAGATAAATTTAATCATTTATATTTAAGTACCGAAGATGAGATATACTGGTTTTGTGTTTTGCCTTTTAAAATTATTTAACCCCAATCCTCCAAGTAAAATAAACTTCATAAATCTTACAAAATTCATAAGTGATTCTTAAATCAATGATCAGTTATTCTTTTTTTATACCCCAGTTTTATTTACAGTAAGAAATAAGAAATAATCCAAATGTCCAACAATAATGCATAAGTTAACTTATTGTACATCTATGAGCAGAATAGTATGTCAACAATAGAAACTTATATATAAATGTATTTATTGACACCTGAGAAGCCGTTTAAGTAGTGGAAAAATTTAAGCTTTAAACATAACAGAAATCCCATTTTTGATCCCATTTTTGTATGAAAAAATAAGTGTATTTGTGTGTGTGCATAAGAATGGAGGAAAAAACTAAAACATGTAAGGTATTGTCTTTGGCTGGTGGGATTTCAGATGATTTTTATTTTCTTCTTCATTAGAACCAGATGTAATTTTGAAATTTTCTACAATCAGCATTTGTTATTTACAGGGCCACTGCTAGTCCACGTTGCACCTTTGTGCATACTAAGAAAGGCTGTCCCTTCTTCCTGTGGGTATAGTACCACGCCAGGACGCGCTGCTTGGCCAGGGCATACAGCTTTTATTTTCCACTGTCCTATTAGGTTTGTCTTTTTTTTTTTTTCTTCCCATTATGAACAACATGCACAATTATACATGATGGGCCTGAAACCTTACATAATAAAAATTATTTAAAATTAAAGACTAAAAGGAATATGACCTTTTAATGCATCTACTCTGGGCAGGCTACTCTCCATACTTGACCTCTATCGAGTCACGTGGGACCTTTGAGCTCACTCTTCCTGCCTCTTCTTTTCTACTTACCCACTCTGCTTAAATGTAATCAATCCTTCAGGATGCAGCTAAAATTACCCTCTTCTTTGAAATATTTCTCAACCACTCTAACACATATGGCAATTTCCTCTTCTTCTGAACTTCTCTTGAACTAGGTCAAGGACATGGATTGAAGGGATTGGTCGTCAGTGGGTTGCATCTCACCTGCTAACTCCAGATGACTGACAGTGACTCCTTAAAGCACAGTGTTAAGATTCTTGAGCTGCAACCTGGCCTCATGGGAAAGAGGATTGTCATTGATTAGGAATGCTAGTTGTGCATGTGGCAAATAGTAGACAGGTAACATGTTCACATCCGTTTTCCCTGCCTGGCTTGGACACTAACTATCGTGTTTCTCTGAAAATAAGACCTAGCCGGACCATCAGCTCTAATGCGTCTTTTGGAGCAAAAATTAATACAAGACCAGTCTTATCTTACTATAATATAAGACTGAGTTTTATATAATATAATGCAATATAAGACTGGGTCTCATATTAATTTTTGCTCCAAAAGGCGCATTAGAGCTGACGGTCAAGCTAGGTCTTATATTCAGGGAAACATGGTATTTCATGTATTAGCCTTGATTTGACAACACTGTTTTAAACATCTGAAGCAGAGGTGTTCAAACTTTTCTCAACGTTTTTCACCAAGGGCCATATGCGGTAAAATACACAAACAGCCGGGCCACTCACTCGAGGTGAAGTACGTATTGCCTCACGTGGTTTATTTAAGTAAACTACATATATTTTTGGAATTTGCTGCGGGCCAGTTAACAATGGATTGTGAGCTGCAGTTGGCCCGCAGGCCGCAGTTTGGACACCCCTGATCTAAAGCATAGATACCGTATCTTACTTAATACTCGTACTTTTTGTTGATGGTGTTTGTTTATGTTGTTGTTATTGTTTTTTATTTTGTTTTCCACTTCGAGTTTATCATGAAGCCAGGTACAAGGGTGGTCAATAAATATATTTCTGTTGCTCTTTCTTCATTCTTGATATTCCAAGTCTCTTTCTGGTATAATTTCCCTTGTGTCTGAAGCACTTCCTTTAGCAGTTCTTTTAGATCAGATCTACTGGTGATGATCAGATCTACTCTTAGTGTTTCTTCATTTGAGACTGTTATCTAGGGCACAATTTCAAAAATACTGAAATCTCTTCTCTTTCCTTTGGACCCTTTCTGTGCACTCTAGAGTCTGTTTACCTGACTAACTTTAAATGGCTTACCTAATACATACCAACTTAAGTCTTCAGCCTCCCATTGGGATAAACTCAGTGTGTATCGTAAGTCCTCAGCTGTTTAATATGTTTAATTTAAACTTGTCCCGGTAGTAGATGCTCACTAATATTTGTAAAACTAACTGAAGGATTTTAAAAGGAGAATAGTACATGTGAAATTCAATAATCGTGGTACACTATTTTGTGCAAATCATTTATAAGTTTTAGAGTAGAATTTGTTGCAAATAATCAGTCAGATCCAAAACTATTTGTAAGATACACACATCTGAAGACTATCATTCTGTACTGTAGTAACACAAAGACATACATTTAGAGCCACTAATTTGCAAGATATTCTCTAATCAGAAGAAGAATGCTGAGTATTCTAATCAAACCTGGTACGTTGAAACTGAGAATTCTAGGAAAATCTTTTTGGAACTTAGTACTAATATTCTGTATTTTTCTTGTTGGGGTTAAAAATATAAAAAACATTAGGTAATTGAGATATTATTTTTTCCTTCTTTTTTCAACATACTTTATTATTCTACCTCTTTTTACAGATCAGAATATGAGAATGTGCTTATTTCGGAATATACATGGTATTTTAATTGGATGCTAGCCATTGGGCCAAGCCCTTTATATGCATTTGTTATTTGAAAAGTAGACTGACTTTGGTTTATAGGTATTACTGTTGAAACAGATTTTAAAGTGGTTAAAAAGCTAACATCTGTAAAGATATTTCTTGATTTTGAAAGTGGAATGCAGTCAGTTGGTCCATTATTAGTCTGTCATATTGAACCAGTATTTATTGAGTGATATACATACGTGCTGATTATCTTTTTAATCCTTGACTTGAATTTTAGTATATGTGCTGCCGAAGCGAGCATAACTTGAATTTAAGAATGGAAAAATTATGAAGATATATGACTTGACAAACTTATTTAGTAAGTAGTAGAGTTGGTATTTGAACCCAGGTTTTCCTTAGATTGATATATCACCAAAATTTTGCATTAATAGCATTTTATACTTAACAGAAAAGGTCTTATACATGTAAAAATTTATCAGTTATTATTAGAGATGAGAGATGTAGATTTTTTATAATTTATAACTCAGGCTTTTAAAAACCTTGACTGCCATTATGTAAAAATACCCAACTCGTGTAAATTTTTGTTTTATGAAAGAGAGAATACCAAGTTAACTGTGATCTTATTCAATAGCTGTAGAAAACTGCAGCATAGTCATCTTTTAAAACTGAATAATATGCTTAGCTCATGACAAAAAAAAAAAACCTATAAAAGTTTTCACTGGTATAGGAGTTACTCTGTTTTTCATAATTGCTGTGTGTGTATACATTTTATATGGGATAATACATATATATTGCTAATTATAAAGATTTTTAACCTTTATTTCTTAAAGACTTGGTCTGTGAAATAATACTTTAATGCTACATCAGTTAGTTGCTTGCCTTATGGTTTCTGAGTATTTTGTAACTAAACACTCACTGGATTTTTGGCTGGCTCTATGAAATGGTTTTGGTTTATATTTATTTTGCTCCTTTTTCACTCTACCCGAAAAAGTCACTTTTCTTTTGAATTTCTTTTGTTTATTTAATTTGTTTTAAAATATTACTTTTATAAGTAAACCCATCATATATTTTGGATTGGTATGATAGGGACTGATGAGAAAAATCATGTATTTTTAGAAGCAAGTAATTAAAATTTTTTTCCTAAGCTAATATTTTGACAAGTGTAGATGTGAAATATTGAGAGTGAAGGAGAATGCCATCATCAGAAGGAATCGGGTCTTTTCAAAATAAATGTCGTTATTAATTGTAACTCCTTGGGCTGGTTCCCTTACACTATTTTAAAACCTGAATCATCACTTTGGTGTAATATTGTTACTATATTTTTTAAAAAGTTTATCCCTTCCTAGTAAGACTAGATGTAAAAATTCTTAGTCTGTTTGTTTAGCAACTTCTTAAGAGGATATAAGTTTTATCATAGCGACAGTTTCTAGATTTACAGCATGCTTCTTTGAGCAATATAATGAAATCTGTTTCCACAAAGGTAAATTAGTACCTTATTTTTAATTTTTTTTTTCTTGCCTGCTGTGATATGATTGATGCACAGTGTCTTCAGGCTGGAAGGACACGTAACATTGAAACTGACAGGTGCCATGAGGTTTATTTAGGACAACCTCAGCCTTGCCCCAGTCAGTTTCAAAATGTCTGCCTCACACGCGCTGCGCCACCAGTGCATTTCCTGCCGGAGAGCCTTGGGTTATGCCAGCGTTACTATCTGTGCTGCCTCAACTACAAATTGGATGAACAGCCCGTGACACTTTTTCAATATTATTACATTAAACCAAGTGGATTTTGATTGATAACCTAATATTCAACTAATGCAAAACATCAATCATGGCAAGTATATTAATTATTTAATATTGCAGTCTAATTCAGAAATCGATGTGCTGCATGAGGGGAAGGGAAACTCATGGTTCCCAGAAGATTTAAGACAGGGAATGATTAAAAAAAGACCTGCTGTACTCCTGTGTGTTAGTTCGATACAAATCTTTATTCATTTGCCAATAATCTCTTCCCATTTTCCACTTCAGGACCATTTTATCAGTTTTGAGACCTATAATTGAATTAAGTCTGCTTTCAGCACAGGGCAAGAGGAGTTGCACACATATTGATGAAGTCATGTCAGGGACAACCCAAGAGACAGACCACTAAAGAGGACAGGCCTTTAAAGAGGACCATTTGTTGCAAGATCCCTCTGTCAATGTCTTGGATCTTGTCTCTCTATTTTCAAAAATTCATTAAGACTTTTATATTTAAATATCTATCATAATGACATTTCCAGAGCACGTTGCAATTTATACTGTACCTTCACATACATTATCTTGCTTGTTTTTTCACCACAATCTTGTACGTTAGGTAAGGCACGTGTTACAAAGTCTTCACATCATAGGTAAAATACCTGAGCGTTAGAGAAGTTGTGTTATGACCCAGGCTCATGTAACTCTTTTGTAGTAGAGCTTACATATGAGTGTAGATATTTTGCGTCTATAACCAGGATTGTATATCATGCATATTATGCAGTGTTTATATATTCACGACACTTTATCTGCGTTGTTTTGAGATGATCCCTCTTTCTTGTCTTTC
Source organism: Rhinolophus ferrumequinum (assembly GCF_004115265.2). Classification (NCBI taxonomy): domain Eukaryota; kingdom Metazoa; phylum Chordata; class Mammalia; order Chiroptera; family Rhinolophidae; genus Rhinolophus; species Rhinolophus ferrumequinum. Next base: position 81,098,248 of record NC_046285.1, on the reverse strand, counting down.
TACCCAAAGTAAAACTAAAGAAAGCTGATTTTCATGGAGAACTTGTTAAAATTTTGTTGTCCCAATCTGTGATATATGTTAAGCTTTATGAATATGCAAACCTTCTGAATATAAATGAAAATTTCTCAATCTATTATATCTTTTACTAGAATAGAATGTCCTTTTTCATGTATATATATGTATACATATGTATATGTGTGTGTATATATATGAAAAAGGACATTCCATGTGTGTGTGTGTGTGTGTGTGTGTGTGTGTATGTGTGTGTGTCTGCATTTTATGGGAAGTGGCTTAAATATATTTTATCAATGAAATTACCACCCCAGCTTTCTTTTGGTTCATGTTTGCCTGGTTACATTTTTTACTATCTCTTTTTTTGGAAACCTATCTGAATCCTTTTCTTTTATGTGTCTCTTATAAATGATGCATTGCTGGAGTTTGTTTCTCACCCAATCTGAGAATTTTCTGTGGCATAGTAATTCCAGATTGTTATGGGTAAGTTTTCTTTCATTTTCTTTTTCGTCACTGATTGCTTAGATTATAAAAATTACTATGTTCTGTGCCAACCTTTGCTTTATCTGGTTGCTTCTTCCTGAATTTATTACTCTTCTTACTGCATTATGTTCCTTAGAACCTCTTTCAAATAATGTCTGTGTGTGATGAATTTCCTGAGATTTCTTTATTTTTCTTTCACTTTAAATAATAGTTTATTAGCTGTGTATAAATTCTAAGTTCCCAGTCCTTGTAACACTTTTATCTTGGAAGTTAATACTTTATTGTCCAGCATCAGTATTGAGAAGTCTGATGTCAGTGTTATTTTTCCTTTGTGGAGGAGTATGCTTTTTCTTTCTGGAAGCTTTTAGACTTTTATCTTGATTTATAATAGTCTTAATTATCCTTATGTTGTGCTTTGCTGTGGATTTTTTTCCTTAACTGTCCTGTTCAGCTCTGTGTACACTTTCAATGTAAGATTTGAATATTTCTATATCTCGGAAATTTTTGTCATTATTTCTTCAAATATTTCTTCTATTTTGTCTTTGCTTTCCTTCTAGGATTTCCATTACATAAATTTTCATACTACTCCTGATCTTAATGTTACCCCTCGTTTGTTCTGTTTTTTCATCCCTTTCCTATGCCTTCTGGGAGAGTTCTTCTACCCAGTGTTCCAGCAGACTAATTTCTTCCCCTTCTGTAGCTATTGTGCTTTCAATCCATTCCCTAGTTCTTTATCTCAAACTACTGTATTTTAAATATTTTTAATATTTTTAATACTATCTCATATTGATTCTTTTTCATAACTTTTTTCATATTTAATTTCTAAAAATTTTCCTTTTGAAAACGTTATTAGGCTTATATTATATCCTTGCTCAGTTTATTCTCTTTACCCTGGATGAACTTGCTCTGTTTGTTGTTTTTTCCAGTCCCATGCTTAAACACCTCAGAGGTCTTAAAATTTTTCGATGGGCTTCTCTTTACTTCCTGCAACATTTAGCTGCCTTGACCAATACTTGGGCAAAGTCTCGGCTGTGGTTGGTGCTCCTCCAGGTTAATTTAAAAACTAGAGTGCAAAGCTTCTGCTGTTCTACTCTGGCCTCAATCAACTACTTTTCCCACTGTGTCCTCCTACTCCATCAAAAACAATACACAACGAAACAAAGCAAAACAATCACCCACGAAACACACACCCACAACTCCCAATACTGCTGTACCAAACAGCCACTCATCGTTGCAGTTGCCTTGCTATTTGTGTGGTATGGAGATAGAATGGGGCTAGGACCACAATGAGACCTGAGCTGGTTGCCTCTGACTCTCCATCCAAGCTTGTCCTCATGACGGTTAGAGGTCAGGCCCTTATTAGTTGAATACATACTTTTAGGCACTGTATTGGGTGCTGGGATATAAAAATTAAAAATGTGCGATTCAAGTCCTTGAGAAGTTTTCATTTTAGTGCTGTCAATGGGCAAGTGAAGAGGTATTTATAATAAAGTGTGATAAATTCTGTGATGGGAACACAGGGTGGGGAGTTTACTACTGCATTTGTGAGGAAGGGAGACAGTTTCACCAGTGAAGATGTGGTTTAGGATGTTGTTTTTTTGTAAGACAGCTGAGAATTTGAGGTGGGGAGTAAAGGGACATTTCTGGTAGAGAGAGCTAGCGGTTCAGTAGTTTGTGAAGCCAGGTTAGTAGTTGGTTATGGCTGTTGCTGTTACTTTCCATGTACTTACTGTAGCTTTGGCAGGATAACAGAGGGAATGAGTAAACTAGAGTGTAGTAGGATATCGTGGGTTTTAAGACGGGAATTGACATGATCAAGCTTACATTTTAGAAAGATCTTGCTGTATTATGGAGAATGAATTGACATGGGGTAAGGCAGGAGCCATTGTTACCCATCAAGAGGCTTTTTAAAAATAGTTTGGGAGAGAAAAAAATGATGCTGGTAATCTCTCCCAGTAATCTGAGAGAGAAAGGAAAAGGCCTAAAATAAGATAGTGGCCATGAAGATAAAAAGAAATGGTTAAATCTAAATGATAGCTCACTTATATGTGGAATCAAAAGAACAGAATAAATGAACAAACAAAACAAATAGACTCAGAGGTAGAGGAGAAAAAGAAAAACTGATGGTTGCTAGATGGGAAGGGGGTGGGAATGGGGGAGAAGGTGAATGGACTAGAAAGTACAAATTAGTAGCCACAATATAGTCACGGGGATATGAAATACACTATGGGGAATATAATCAATAATGTTGTAAAGATTATGTGGGGTGCCAGATGGGACTGGACTCTCAAGGAGATCACTTCATAGACTGTGTAGATGCCTGACCACTGTGCTCTACATCTGAAGCTGATGTTGAACAATATTGAATGTCAACTATAATTAAATATATATATATATATACTTATATATATATATGTAATATATGTTATGTATATGTACCAGAAGTGGAGTACAGCATAGGGAATATAGTCAATGGTATTGTAACAGATACATACGATGTCAGAGGGGTAGTAGATTGAGGGAGCTATCACTTTGTGAGGTGTGTGATGTATAACTATTACATTTGCTTTGTACACCTGGAACTCATAAAAAAAAATTTAAATGATAACTAAGGATGTGGGCTAGCCAAGAGCCTGCAGTTGAGTCCATTTGTGTACATTTGGTAGTGAGGGAAAAGGGCGTATGTCCAGGATGAGGCCTAGTTTTCTTCCAGGCATGCCATTCTCAATGCATATTTCCTAAATATCATTTAATTTAAAGAGTCACTTGGAAACAGCAAAGCAATAACCTAGCCAACCTTTTCTTCTTATTTTTTTAAAGAACAGTTTCTTATCCCTGATTCCAAAATGCAAGTAGCTCAGGAAACAGAGACATTTTCACTAAGGTTGTGGCAAGCTCAGTTGACAGCAAAACCTACCCTGAAATAAAGCTATTTATAGCCCTTTTGTATCCCACTTTGTGGGGACATTCATGTTTCTTTCAGAATTATTAATGTATATGATGATGAGATGCTGTGTGAAGCCTTGGTGCCAGTGTGTGTGTGTCTGTGTGTGTGCGCGTGTGTGCGTGTGTGTACGTGTACGTACGTGTACACACACGCACACACGCGCGCGCGCACACACACACACACACACACACACACCCCTACCATATTACCGTTCTAAAATCTAAAATATTCTGATGAAGCGTGTCTAGCCCCAGTGGTTTCAGGTAATAAATTATATGGACTTTGAGTACTTTGAGTCTGAACAATTTTGTTCTTTTATGTTGCAGTATTATTTTCTAATAAGTACCATTATGTGACAAATGTAGCCATGGCGGGGAATGAAATAGATTTGTATTATATAGAACAAACTCCAAGGTAGATTGCCAAGTGAAGATACAAAACAGTGTGTATACTATGCTGTTGCTTGGGTTTAAAAAAAAAACAAGAGCATAAATACACACACACACACATATACATACACACACACAAATAGAATATCTTTATAAGGATTGAGAACTGGGATAGTTCTCAGTGATAAGAGGAAGACTTAATTTTATTGTGCTGTACACACACACACACACACACACACACATACACACATTGCACTGTCAGATGTTTTACTATGTACATTATTCTTTTTGTTTAAATTTTAAATTATACAAATGATCACATGAGAATGTCTTTGTGAAAACTTAAAGATCCATTTGACTTCCAGTTCCAATAAATGCATTAATTTGTAATAATAATGTTTTTAAAAAGTCATTTATATAGCTATTACCCTTCTCTGACACCCTGTTGCAATTTATTCCCATCATTTGTCATTAGGACTGCTTCCAGAGAATGAGTTTCAGAAATCCTTAAATTTTTAAACGTTGAATGCATAGAATTGCTAAGATTGCCAGAAGCAGGAAGTAGAGAAGAGAATGGTTAAAGATGAGTGGTCTGCTAATCAGTAGATATTGGAATTTATTTCCAGTATGCCAGACTGGGCGGTAAGAGCAAAGGTTGGAAGCCATGAATTTAGTTTGCAGGCATTGGATTTGAAGAGAAAAAGATAGGGAAATTTGGAAAGATTGTATAGCAAGACAAAGGAAACAGAGATAAATATATTTTTGGCAAAGGCAATTGGAGACAGACATAAAGAGAAAAATAAAGTTGGGACCCCTTCAGAGAAAGAAAGAGGTGTGGGGAAAAGATTAAACATCATGAATGCAATATTGTTGGTTATTGGATGTTTTATAATTATTTTCTGCAATGCGGTAGAAGTATAATCATGTTTAAAAAATAAGGCTCGGTATTTGTGATGAAATTAAAATACTACTTGGTCAGAGGGAAAAAAGTCAAAGTCCATTTGTCACAAATAAATTAGTATAAAAACTGAAATCAGCATTAAAAAATTCAACTATTGGCCTCATTTCATCAAATGTATGTTTAAATTATCTTTGCTACTTGCACAGTTATTTATATTTTTAGTTCCATCAGTAGTGTTTTGTTTACAGTGAAGAGCAAGAAATTAAATACTTAAAATGTATCATGCTATTTGATGAATAATACAGTATTTTGTTTTTTAATATTACCACAGTCTTAGGTCCTGATTTGTAGTGTACACTAAGTTAATAAAATTAATGACAAGAAAATTTCATTAAAATTTAGTTGTCTAGCAATGCAATCCTGGACATACTCTTTATATAAAAGTGCAGCCATTGGTGGATGGGTATTTGATAAAGGAAATATAGTAGTAACATGTCAATTATAGACTCTAGATGGTGTATAGAATTTATATGTTTGAACATGTTCATAATAAATGTTGGAAAAATACATAAGCTCTAATGAAAAGCCAATGTGAAACAGATATATGAATAGTAAAATACTATACTATACTTGACTTATTTTTGTTGTGTGCCGACTTTGAAAAATCTGAAGCATTTCTTTCTGTTAGTGGAATACCAGTTTAACGATAATATTATTAAATATAAATAAATTATCTGTTCCCTTTAGATGGAAATAGTTTTGTCTTTAAAAACAGTGTTGTATGAACATTAGTAAAAATGTGTTAAAACATTCTAAAGGTTTATAAAAACAGTTTTGAGGTAAACAAATTATAGCAGACAAGGGTTTAGCAACTATTTAGAACTTTCATTCTTCTGTTTTAGGGAATCTGGAAACATCAAAGCTGGATTAGAACATCTGGTAAGTTCTAATTTTCTCTTGAACATTTGCATCATCTTTGATATCTGCATTCTAAATGAACACTGTTGAATGAGCTTTGAATACCTTGTATTGAGAAAGTCAACCATTTCCCAAAGGGTCAGCTTACTGTTATTATGTGAAGGCACTTAGATTTTCATTTATCTTATCATTTCAAGGGAATTTAAATTTTTAAAAAATTACTTTTATTTTGATGTAGAGATGAAATAAAATGGATGACAATCCTTGGATTGATGATTGCTTTAATTATAAACAAAAATGTTTGGTGTAGAATTTTTGGCATATCTTGATCTGACAAAAACAAGCTTGTGTTTTAAGAAAAGCACAATCAAATATCGCATGCATAAATATGGTATGTTTTAGCAATTTAACGGCTTTGAAAGAAGTGCACAGCTTTGTTTTTCCTAATGTCTTTGCTTTATGAATAATGCATTGGTTTAAACTACATTCAGTTTAGAACGTAAAATAATTGAGATGCAAAATTTTTGGTTTAAGTAAACATTTTTAAAGCATAAGTGAAATGAAATTCAAACTGACTTAACATTAAAATCTGTCCGTTGATCAAAAAATTGGGAAGACTGGTGTACTATAACAAGTCCAAAATTCACTGAGCTTACCACTGAGTGTTCATTACAGCATTAAGTAGTTCATTTAAACAGAGCATTATAAAGTCATGCTCTGGTTTCTGGTCAAATCCAAATGATGAATAATTAATGAGAGAGATTCTTTTGTAAATACAATCTAAGTACTTTTTTAATGCAAGACCTCATTCGTATATCATATTGTAGCTTTGTTAACTATTAATGTGCTTTTGTTCTGCTCCCACAGAAGCAGACAGTAGCAAGAGGCAGCTTATTTTGATTTATGGCAGTTTTAGAGTTAGAAGGGATTTTTGGTTTTCCTTTCAATACTTAAAGGAAACTGAGAAAACCTAGACTTTAAAAAAATGATCCTAAAAATTACAGATAATTATTAAAAAGCAGGATATAATAACCTAGTCAGACAATTTGAACTATATGTTTGTCCAGATTAGAAGTAAATAAATAACATCGTTATTCTCATTTTTAAAAATTATTTCCTGAATCCATGTTTATCACTTCATAGTGGCACCTATAGTTAGGACATGTGCACATCAGAATAAAAATGTTAATCTAATACATCAAATTACAGTATCAGTTGGAGGTTTATAATAACAAGGAAGAACACCTACCAGAGTGCCAAAATGAGCTGTCTTTTATGCTTCTCTTGAAAAGTATTATTTATGAAAAAGACTTTATGTTTACCTAGTTTGTGTTCCTCGGTAAATAATAATGAGTTGGATTTTTGTTAGTTTATATTTCACGTTTTTTGTACTTACTCGTATGAACTCATTTGCAGTGACTATTTTGTGCATTTATACTCTGTTTATAATTGTATGCAGCAGTGGTTTTCTAACTGTGCCTTGGGCTGCCAGGAAGGCTCCCCAAAGCAGGTGGCACTCCAGACTTCCACTGCCCGCTTTAACCAGAGTAGTTCCACTTTTAGATATTTTGTAAATTTTTAGATTTTTAAAATAAGATTTCATCTGAAGACAGAATTCTCCAACTAAATATATTTCAAAACCTTTGATGAAGCACATCCCCTTATTAAAGTCAGGAGTAATTGTTTGTTAATTATTCTTTTATATTCTTGAACCTGAATTTTATTTCACTTTTGTCTGGGTCATATACATCGAATATATTTCAAAGATAATGTGTTTTAGGGATGAGAGAACCTGGATTAGTAAAACAGGTAGTGGGAAGTAGATGATTTTAATGCGTTTTTTCTAAGTTGTTCAAAAGACTGTGTAACTTATTCTAAAATTGACTTGCCAACTGTGAACTATTAATGTTAATATCAATATATGAATATGTAACAATAACACACACACAAATATATATACATACATACATACGTATGCATTGCTTTGTGCGCTAATAATATTCCAGAAAACCAGTGGTATCTTCATAACTCCCCTAAGAAGGAAGCAAACTCAAGAATTTACTGGTTGAGCCTTAATGGAACCTGTTTATCTAGCTGCTGTGTGCGCCCAAGGTTTGTGTCTCCCCACCTTCTAACTGAGCAGAAACTTACAGCCGTCGAGCACAGAGAGCCCTTCTTTGAATTGGCTGTCTAGTCAAATACAATTAGAAGTACAGCTTCTAATAGATTGATTTTTTTAAAAACATGATATAAAATGGAAGTGAGACGAGCATTCCACACATTTAGAATAATTTCTTCTTTATGTAGCTTTACCTTTTCAAATTTATTTGGATTATCATAGAGATTTCACCTTGTTCTAAGAGAGGGGAAAGCCAGTATAAATTGAAGCAGGTTAAGGAAAATGACATATGCAGCATGTTGTACTCGCCAGAAGGACACATAGATGGTCGCGCTGTCTTTGTACTCTGTTCATGGACTCTTCTTGGTCTATGATTATGTTTAACCCTAGAAAGGAGAAAGCAGGTGTGGGTGCACAGAGAAAAGAGTGGCCTAGATGGGCTGTGTTCCTCTGGAACCTCTTCAGGGGCTGATTTCATTTATTTGTCATAATATCTCGAGCCCTTGCTTCAGCTTTTGTTCTATCATCCCTTTCTTTCTGTGTTGCCAACTTTTCCTGGGAGCTGTCTAACATGTCATTCTTATTTTAAATTTCTTCTAACGTATTGCCTAGTACCATTTTGTTTTTGTTTTCTCAAACTCGTCTACTACCCATAAAGGGTTCTAGACAGAGCCTGTGAAGGTTGGTGTCCCATCACCCACTGATGACTCTTGCCTGATGACTGCAAAATGGAGATTTTCCAGCTCTTCTGCTTCCCCTTATTTAGCAGCCAGCATTCTACTGTAAGGAAGAGCCTACCCTTCTTTCTTATTTATCTATTTATTATGACCAAGGGCTCATGGATTTTTATTTTACTAAAAAAGTTATTACTAATTTCATTAATTTTTTTGATACTCAAGTTGTCCCAAATTTGTCTAGAGAGTATCCTTTCAAGATGGCTTCTCATTCTTTTGACATACCCCATCTTTTTGTTTGTTTGTTTGTTTAAGTACTTTACTATGTTATGGCACAACTAAATGTTCCAAACTCTTTTTATACCTTCTCGGTCCCACTCCTGGAATCAGCCATTTCTTCAAATTACCCCATTTTAGTTTAGAGAAAACTAGTATTTAGAAGTCAAGATCTGGACATATGGTGTGCTTTTTGTCTCTGGGCTTTCATTACATCTAAGACCTTTCAGTCTCATGTTAGATAAATAGTTAGATAGGAAGGTAGGTATTTTTAAGAAATTTTGAGTTATAATAATACCTCCAGTTTAAATCCAAACCACAGAATTCTTCCTTATCCTGCCCCATTTTATATTTGTATTTTTCTTAATTCAAAGTGAGAACCCTGACTCCTAACACCATTAAATTTATCCATTAGCTCAGTCACATAATACACATAAGCTACATTGTTTCAACATTGCCACAACGTTCCCTTATGTGAAAAATAAACTTAGTAACAAATGAAATGTTCAAGATTTACTTGAGTTCTTTTCCCCCTTGTGTGCAGTTATGTTATTCATTTGAAATATAGTTGCATTCATTTTTTTCTGTTGGCATTCAATTTTAGGTGTCTTTCTCCCCATTCTTGTGACTTAATTATATATTTTAATATCTATAATGTTAGCATGATTCTGTAAGTCATTATATGTAGTGATGTTCTCTTAGAGAAATGTCATTCCCTTTCTAGCTTGTTCTCTTCCTTGTAGGTAGCCAGTTTTATTAACTTCTGGTTTATTCTTCCTGTGCTTCTATTTCACTGTGTTTTCTTTATTAAGGATATGAGATTTTAGCCTACTTGAATGCCTGCCACACTTTCATAGATGCTGATAAAAGACATGAGATTCCTGGGTCAGAGACAAATGCTTTATTACTAATAGCACCTGCTTCATGGTTGTATAGATTCTCCTTGGTCCCCAAGTCCCATGGGGTGATTCTGCATACCCACTGGGTTTGTGTCATACCTGAAGGACTGTAAGTTTAGGAGTCCGTTAAGGAGCTGATAAGAAATCTGCCCAAACTCTGCCCAAGAGTAAGACATTGTCTTTTGTTATCCTAGTTAGGTAACAAACTGTCTTCTGCCCCAGGGGGAGATTCTGGCTCTTGTAAGACTGCACTATACACCTGAAGCTGAAGCTGAACAATAATGAATGTCAACTACAATTTTATACATATATATAGTTCCAAGAAGCGGAGTACAGCATTAGGAACAGAGACAGTGGAAATGTAATGGCTGTGTGCAGTGTCAAAGGTAGTGGATGGGGGGTTGTCACTGTGTGAGGGACATAAATGTCTAACAATTACATTGTTTGGTGCACCTGAAACTAATTTAAAAAATGTTAAAAAAAAAAAAAAGACTGCTATACAGAACATCTTTGAAAAGATAGTTCTGAACAAAGGCTGATGGCTGACATAAGATGTATAGAATGTTACGAATAATTGTCTCAGAAGAGTTATTATTATGAAATTTAGGAGGGTTTGTGTTTTTGTTCTCATGTTTACCTTTATATTTATATCTTTTATTATGCTTTTAATAATACCCTTTATTTCTACTTACCTTTTTAAATGGCATCCTTTGCATCCCATCTAGTACCTTTATCATAACCAGTGCTCCTATTGTAGTTTCCCTTTCTTTTCCTCCCATTTCTTCTTTTGTATTTTTACTACTTTGTTAGAATATACATTTACATACTGTTCTTCCACCCATGCTGTCACCCTGTTTTAGAATTAACTCCAAAATTAAATTTATTAAATATTTACATTTATTTGTTTGCTGATATTTACCCACTTATCTTCTGCTTGTATAAAACGCGTTACTAGTATATTCCTAAAGGCTCCTGTGTACAATATTCCCCAAGATCTTGCACATTCCAAGCTGTGTTTCTGTAGTCTTGCCACTTGAATGACAGGTTGACTCGACATGAGATCCTTGGCTTACAGTTTCTTTTATTGACTTTCTTGAAAATATTATTCTGTTGATTTCTCTGGTATCATCCTTATTTTCTTACCTTTATAGATAATTTGATTTTTTTATTTTTGCTTTCAGGCATTGCCATTTTAAAATTTTTCTTGTTTTACTAGGATCCAAAGTTGATTGTTGCTGGCTAATTTCACAGAGCTCACTCATATGTAGACAAGTTTTCTTATTTCCAGAAATTATTTTATTGGATTATAGTATTAAATGTTCTATTCCTTTTGTTTTCTTCTTCAGGGACTTAAATTGTATACTCTATAATTATATCTATTCTACAGAATTACATATATTTATATATGTACATATATATACACATATGCATAGATTTGTGTGTGTGTGTTTGTGTGTGTGTGTGTGTGTGTGTATATATATATATATATATATTCCTTTCTTTGTTCATTTGCCATTTAAGTGCCTTTCTTTCTGACTCCTTTTACTACTTTACTTACTGTATTTTCGTTCTCTCCATTGTTTTCCTTTTTTTTTTTTTTTAGTGTTTTTCATTTTCTTTCAAAATTATTTTTCCTTGGACACTTTATAATTTAGTCTTCATTTGTGAGATATTTTTTCTTCCATTTGTTTTTCCTTTTTGAATATCTCATTCTAGGGTTCTTTTATTTTGTTATTTGTCCAAATGAGTTGTGTGCTTTGTGGTTGGTTTGGGGAGATATTTTTTATTTTTTTGAAATGTTTTGATGTGCGTTTACTTCCTATAGAGTCTGTATATGGGGGTGATTTGATCCCCCCCTTCACTCCCTCCCTCCCTCACTTCAATCCTAGACATTTTGTAGACAGGTTTTCTAGTTTAAGGGTGCCCTCTTCTGCAGTATAGTTAAGTGCAGAGACGAAGGGGCTGGCATGTCTTATTTCTCTTTAGCTAATTGTTTCTTATTTCTTCTTTCTTGTCATTGCCATGTATTCTACTTATCTAATTTACTCCCAGAAGCAATGTATCCTGAGATTGCCACTTCTGGGCCACTCACTTTCAAGTTTCTTCCCTCCAGCTAGTGCTGTGGTAACACCAATCTGAGACTTATATTCACTATTTTGGCATTTTAGAGTTGTAGTACTTTGTTTTTCTGGGGATTATTTTGTTTGTCTAGTTATGTATTAAACTTACAACTACTATCAGAGTAGGGGATCCAGGAAAATTTTTACCTCAAAAGAGAATTTCATAATGGAAAATGTTAGAAATCAATGTCAAATAGACCTTGAATCCTAAGGAGTTTTCCTCTATAAATCCTACAGGAGTCATTGGGAAATTAAATATAAAACGTCTTAAAGAGCTCAGTGCCCTTATCTATTTAGAGACTTACAGAAAATGAGTGCAAACACTGCTTATAATGTGCTTAGATTTTATAATGAATTTAAGGAAATAATACTTTGTATTTGCTAAAGAATCATATACAAATTACAGACCTTTTAACATGACCCCACTGTGTGTCTGTGACACAGAAGGGATGAAGGAATGGGGGGGAGTGGTTATTATATGGTGACATTGCTCCTGAATTGTTTTTTTTAGTAATGCTCAAAAAACTGTAGAAAATTAACTTTAAAGCTCTCTGTTATACCAAAGGGAGCTGACTGATTATTCTACCATCTTATGTTGTAAAATTCTGGATGTACTGAATGGAGATTATAATGGTTACTTTTTAGTGTGTTTTTAATACAGTCGAGGAAGATTGGTGATAGTAACACACATTTTTATTTTTACAGTTATGAAAACATACAGGAGATAGAGCCTCGCCATTTGATTACAATACAACTCTTACTGTTTTGTTGGCAAACTGTAAAAATAATGCTGTCCTTTCCTCTTGGGAGAGGGATTAAGATTAGAATGTACTAGGTTGAGCTGTATGAAAAATTGTCACTTTTTAGGTCAAAATAGTTTTGTGAGTTTTCTGGCTTGAAATAAGGACTGCTGTGCCATGCACTCTATGGCAGGGAATGAAGGGAATTATCCTGATCATGATGTTTCTATATCTTCCCTTGTTTCTTTTCTGAAAACTCAAATAGTTGGAGGTGGGTTGGGTTGGGGGAGCATGGTGACCTCGGTTAGTGCTTCACTATCTTTAATGTGTATTCGAGTTGCCTGGGGATGTTGTTTAAACAGGGATTCTGATTCTCTTGGTCTGAGGTGGGGCTTGAGATTCTGCACTTAGCAAGCTCCCAAGTGAGGCTGATGTGCTGGTCCAGTGACCCCCCGGGAAGAAAAGTACATTGAAAGGCATTGACTTCAAAGTGGAAAACCTAGGTATTTCTCCCATGTACACGTTGAGGATGATTCTGCAATCTGTGAATCATGGGTTGGGCATCCTAAGCCCAGAGAGCTGGACACTCCACAGATTTATATGGGGCGAAAAGTTCATCGTCTTACTCTAAGAGTAACAGAAGGACACTTTTTTCCCTTTATTTTGTATCCGCGTGTTAAGTTGTATATTTATGGGGTGACACTGGGCACGAGGAGTAATAATACCTTGTTCAGCCTTAGGTGTAAAATGAAATAAGTGATGATAAATCTTTTAGTAAAAAAGGAGTACAAGTGTTTACAACTTTAAGTGGGATTTGCTTCCTATTAATAGTTGAAGAGCAGAAGAACTCTGGAGCCATACCTGTGGGTTTTCTCTCCCCACAGAGGTCTCATTTATGTTTCTTACATTGTATAACATGTGAGAGTGACGACCTCCTTGTCCTTGTGGTCAGGCAACACAGTCTGGCCATTTTAAGTGTTGAAAAGCAACTGTCATTAATAGCTTGTTTAGCCCATCAGTGGTTTGTAGAATATAGTTGCTGCTTGCCAGAAAGGTAGGCAGGCCCTTTGGTATTACATACTCATCAATAACACTCCAGGTTTTAATAAAAGCCTTTTCCTCTCTGTTTAAGGTTATTTTGCATAGAACTTGTAAATGAAAGTGCCATATTTCAGTTTACAGACTAATAATTTTATTGAACACAAGCATAAACAGAATATGTTATTGTCATGTTTTTGAGGATTTGGTGAACATACGGCATGAACTATAAAATGCAAACAGAGGTTATGAACCCTATTCTAAAGTCACTTGTCTATCATCTGTTGCATTTTAATATGTTTTATTTTAATATTTCCCTACTATGTTCGGAAAAAAGCATTTTCGACATTTGTCTAAATGAGTTTGAGAATATAATTACCTCAGAATGCATTGACATTATTAATATGTGCTATATATTTATTAAACACTGATGAAAATGTTTATTACCTCATATACTATTTAAGGACTTAAACATAATAGATCCATCTCCTCCCAACATTTTAATTTATTTTTCTCACCTAAGCCAATATATATTTGAGGTGTAGGGTTAATATGCATATTAAAATAGACATGAGATAAAACAGCATGAAGTTTTTCTTCCTTCTGGAAGATCAGTCCCATAAATCTTTCTCTTTTAACAAATAAGTATAGCCTATGGATGTGTGCAAGTTAACATACCTTTAATTTAGAGTCAGTGTTGATGTCGTCTTGCTGTCATGATTTCTTAGGCAGCTTACGGGTTTTAGATCTGAGGACCAGCTCACATTCCAGTCAGAAACAGTGTGATTGTCAGTGATCCATTTCTGACACATTTTGATCAGTTACAAGTTTAGTAAAAACAGCTTCTGCAATGAATGATTAATAAACATTACCCAGTGATCGAAACAGCGTGCATTGGGGCCCCTTCTCTACCTCCCTCCATTCTCCCTCTTCCAAAGAAAGGTCTGTCTGTTGTGTTTTTAAGACATAGTGGTCTTGGAAGCAAATGGTAGCCAGTTAGCTTTAAAAAAATAAATAAATAAATGACAAGATGTCATGCAATTTTTATGATACTTCTAACAGTCTCAGATTTATGCTTAATCTAAATAAAAGTTATTTTCTGACATTTATGCATATGTGCTTATTGAAGCTTTATAAAGTAAAAGTAAATATTCTAAGTGCATTAAGTAACCCCCATTTCCCATTACTTAGGAGTCTGAAAGTCAAACCGTCTTAAAA